>NC_057805.1:408115239-408124154 GCF_018294505.1 Triticum aestivum | reverse complement strand
CCACCCGTCAGGTTTAAAACTTCGCCGGCGCTCGAAGGCTACGGTGGTCGCCGGCGTTGAACCACGGCGAGGCAGGGAGATCGGAGGGTACCAAGAGGTTCAGTGTGTTCTTCCGCGTCGGTGGGTGGTGGACTTGGTCGTCGGAGAGCACCACGTCGACGGCGACACTTTCTCCGGCGGACGGTGGTTCGGGCGATGGTGGAGAACTCCGGTGGGCGCTGCAAACTCCAAATTGAAGCGCGGGTCAGCAGAGTGGATGCATAAGGAAGCTACCGGCAAGAGCTGAGGGGTAGAGGTGCACGCACGGGAGTTAATCGAGCTGGGTCACGTGGCGGGTCGAGGCGGCCGGAGTTGGGGAAGAAGGCTCCCTCGTGGCTCTACCAGTGGCTTGGCGTGGTGTTGGTGGTGCGTAGGGGTGGTGTGAGTTTGAGTTCGAGCTCGGGGCCTCCTTTTATAGGCGATCCGAGGGGATGGCCGTGAACGGGATTTCTCTGGCGAGCGATTACGGGGAGGCAGAGGTTGGGTAGGGGGTTTAGGGGGCTAGGCACCATCAGGGAAGATCACTGGTGCCGTTCCACCGCTAAACCTCGGTCGAGCAAGGCGTAATGCGCCGATCCTCGACGGGGCGGCCGTACGGGCACGGCGGCGGCAGAGAGCGCGCTCCGCGCCTAGCAGTTCACGACGAAGGGTGGCAGCGTGCACGGGCGAGTGGATGGCCACGCGGCGGCCTCCGGTGGCTTAGGCGGCGCTGGACGGCGCCGTCCATGCTGCGCCTCTCTCTGGCAGCCGCAAAGCCGCTGCTGCCGTCGCTCACGGGGTGGCGCACCTCCGCCTGCTCGTCGCCGACGCCTGCTAGCCTCCAGGAGATCGTGCGGCGCAGGGATAAGGAGGGAACAGGGAGCAAGGCGCCACCACGGTACTGGCGAGATCGACATCGGGCTCTGAAGAAAACGACAGTGTTTACTGAAACTGTTACTTTGAAAAACTGAACTTGACAGAAACAGTGCTCTTCAGGTGTTCGACGAAATGATTTGGCATGAAGAATTTTTTTTTGGAGCTGGGACTTGGTGAGGTGACCTCTCAATGCATCCAGAGGCTGCCTGAATTTTCTCAGATTTTTAGGAGGGGAAAACAAATGAATTTCATCAAATTTGGCAAATAAGGTCCAAACTTGCAGCAAGAATAATTTGAAATATTTGAACTGGAGACCAGTGGATCTTCATGGATCCTGGTTGAGGGCTCAAAGGACTAGCTAGGGAAACTTGTTTGGAGGCCAAACTCAAAGTAGAAAGGGTAGCTCCTTTGTAAATCTCCAAGAGCTAGAATAGAGGGCAGAAATTATTTTTGATAAGAATTAAATGGAAGAGAAATTATGGGGAGGTTCAACTTGCTGGATTTGAAGTATATCATGATTCAAAGATGGGGAAAGGCTTTTGGGAGGGGATTTCCACTTGGGTCATGGCAAGAGGGATTTTTGAAAGGGGGGGAAGATCACTCCAAATGCCATAGGGCTATTTAAAAGATTTTCAAAAAATATTTTTCCAAATGAAAAACATTTGAGCCAACATGAGATGAAAAAACCTCCAAGACCAACAATCAAGTCTTGGGTGAATCCAAACAAAATATTTGTCACAAAAGAAATTTTTTAAGAGGGAGAGTTCTTTAGAAGAAAATTTAAATATCCTCCCTCAAATCAAATAAAAGTTTTGAAAAGCCAAATAAAATTTTGGGTGTCACATCCGTGGTGCAGCATGCTACCCTAGGCTATGTTACTACTCCCTCCTTTCCAGTTTATGGCTCAATTTCAAAATCTCTCCAACCAAGGTAGACGGTGAGTGGTGGAATTAATTTCGTAGTTTGCACAAGTAATGTACGCTCGTTTTTCTCAAGAAGTTATGTTTACCGAGGCATTAATTAGAATGATGCAATCATGGCCACTAAATTTCCATGAACTTCTACATGCATTGGTGAGTTTTCTCTTGACAATGCTTGCATCGGGTGATTTAACGCACCTCGAAATCCAACATGTGATGGTACTAGTACTACTAGTAGAATTGAGACTTATAAAACGGAAAAACGATTTTTTTAGACGAGCCCTATAAAATGGAAAGGAGGGAGTGGTAAGTAGTATACTACCTCGATAGTGGGTACATACTCCGTAAAATAAAATATTCCCAAAACTAAGTCGGTCAACCTTTATTTGCTTGTTTCACTTCCTGTCTCGTTGCCTTGAACAGACTATGCCAAACTCCCCTGCCTGCCACGCGGGAAAAGACCCGCCCTCGCCTTTTTTTAGTCCGGGTTTGTATCGATGGATCGCGCGAAGTAGCAAAAACCAAGCCATGTCTTGTACTCCTCCGTCGACGCTCGCTGTCATGAATTCTGTACTTCCTCTCGCCGACATGTGGGACATATAGCAACCGGGTCGACGTGTCATGCACCAAATAACAGTGCAGAACAGCAGGGGGACGCACCCCAGTCGTACCAGCCCAGTAGTAGTAATGAGCAATGAGACGTCAAATCACAATGCCGCACCTTCCAAGACGGACGAATCAACCATTATTTCACACTTTGCTTCGCCATCATCTCCTTCAAGAAAACCATGTAGTATTGCATCGCCTTGGTACATCATGACACGTGGGACCGCATGACAGGCCATGCTCCCCCGCCCATCGCTCGGTAAAATCACCTCATTTTACTACTTCCTCCCTATCGATTTACAGGGCATGCACGTCGTTCTAGGTTGAGAATTTAACTGGCTATATATGTGATGAACAGTATATGTTTAGAAACTACATCCGCTTAAGAATCGAATGATATACTTTTTTGTGACATAGTAACTCATATTTAGTTACTCAAATGGATGACCGAGAACTACGTGCGTGCCCTACAATACATATCTTTTTAGATCAATATAGTCGGGATTCACCAAGGAGCAAAACCAAGTGGTAGGCTGCTCCTGTCATGTTGGCGTAGCAACTCAAGCAGGGTCAGTCCGCACACGAAATGGTGACCCACTTAACAGGACCCATTTGACCGACATGTGGCTCATCCACCGTCTTGTTCCATGTGCGATGCACCAAATTACAGTTTGGAGCAGTGGTTGGACTTGGAGGCACCCCGGTCGTAGCGCTGCAGTAATAGTAAATGAGGGATGAGGGGTTAAATTACAAAGCCCCACCATTCCCGCATTAAGCTGGACGGACGAAGCAACCATCATTTCACTCTAGGGCGCAAGAGCATAAAGAAAAGAGAAAACCAATTATGCGTGTGGCAGCTACCTAGGGCACCCTAGGGTAGGGGCCTGCGCTACAAATCCTTTTTTTAAAAGCGCCTCCACTACAAATCCGCTTCTCCCTCGCCCTCTTGAAGAAACCGATGATGCGTGCGGTGGTAGGGTTTGTAGGAGTACTACGGCGTGCGGGGCCACGTCGTAGTAAACGGGAGAGGGATTGAGTTCGAGTCGACTCCTTAATATGTGTGGGCGGCTTGGTTTTACGGGAACGAGGCAACATTTTGGGTTCGGGGACTAGTGGAGATATACGTACAAAAAATTGTGGACGTAGGTTCGACCGAGAGGCAATGATGCATGGGCCCTGCATTTTGATATACCCGCGGCCGCGTGAAATTTGCTACTCTACTCAAAACTAGTAAGGTACACATGCATTGAACGCATGAGATTTGGAAACAAAATTATGAATAAATACAAACTATAGCATGTAAAGCTTTGAGTCATATATGCATGATGTAGATGTTCGTTTAGTTCTTATAGTTAATCTCATTCAAAATCAATTAGTTTTATAAAAAGGTTAAGATTCATGAGATTGTGCATTGTAAAGCGTAAAGTAAAAAACAAATAATGGCAATTCATTTAGAAAAAAAGTTTGGGCAATTATGATGCGGAAGATTCTAGAACAAAGGAGAAGTGCTTGTGTTTTGGGAAAGCATGCATGGCCCACATCTCTTATTGGTTGATATGTCACGAAACAAGAAACGAGGAGGGAGTTAGGGGCCGTTTGGTTTTAGGCCTAGCAATGCCAGACTTTGCCATACAATGTTGCCAAACTTGCCTAAGGTTAGTTCTTTAAAATGAGAGCCACAGGTTGGCAAGCCTAAGGGAATCTTGCCACACTTTTTGTGTGTATGTCATGTGGGGCCCTACTGTGGCTTGCCTAAGGTGTGGCTTGAACCAAACACTTACCTAAGTTGGTCAAACTTGCCTAACCTTAGGTGTGGCAATCTTTGGCAATGTTAGTCGCAAACCAAACAGCCCCGTAATGTACCGTGCCAAAGTGTTTTGGGATTATTTGGTTTTCGGAAGATGACTTACACACCTAGACGGAGGGAGTACAAAGATTAAAAATGAATTGCAGTTAAAAGAATGGCATTTCTAACAAAAATGTGAATGTGAACTACATATGTGTGCACGTGACCAGCACATACATTGTCAATGCAAAATTTAATGCAAGAAATAACTTATGAGTAACATGCACGAATTGATGATGTGGTGCTTGCATGCATAGAGTAGAAAAAACAATGCGATTTATGACTTGCATGCATGACGTGTTCTTGTGCCATAGTTGCATGTCTAGGAAAAAAGCTACTAGTGGGTTGTACTAGCTATTTACGAATAGAAGATGTATACATGGAAGTTGTAGGGAAAGAGATGACATGTATCTCAATTCCCATGAGTAGGGATTGGAAAAGAGATGTCATTTGGTTCACATCATAGGAACTTTTCTATTGAATCTAGAGATGACATGTATCTCAATTCCTATGAGGAGGGATTAGAAAAGAGATGTCATTTGGTTCACATCATAGGAACTTTTCTATTGAATATACGCTAATTTTTATTTTCCTTTGAAATTATGGGAGTATAGGAATCCATTCATATGAACCAAGTGGCTCTAAAGCTATAAAAATGATATCATGTTTGTTTCCTTTGAAATGTGGAGTATATGAATCTATTCGTATGAACCAATTGGCTGTAAAGGAAAAAATCCTATAAAAATCATATCATATAGAGTTCCTATGATATTCCTCCACACCAAAGGATGGTTGAAATTGCTGCAGGTGATACGACAGTCTTTCTTTGTTGACTCCTCCCCCATCTTTATAGTTACCTCTCGAAGATGAATGAAATGATATATACTGGGTATTCTATATGTGCATTTTGGTACACGAAAACTCGGTAAAAGTTTGCGAGGTTTGATTTTTCAATAAAGCTATATGCACTGCATTTTGGAACGGAGGGAGGAGCATACGGCAGTTGCAAACACTCACGTGGAAGATTTGTGTGTAGGAGGAGTGGCTGCTCTGTTAAATGACATGGCAAAACTGACACTGTCGGATGCCGATCTAACGGTTCTTACGGCGCTCGTCAGGAAACGGCTTGTGGCGAACGTTTGTCGGACACATGCATTGCATTGATACGTGCCCCCTCTCTCTCACGCACACACGCACCCTCACGAGTCACGACTCTCCCGAGTCCTCTCGCACCCACCGTCTATCTACAGGTAGACGTCACACACATATGTGCTCTTCACACCCTACCCTCAGAATTTCTAAAAAATAAAAGACGTCGCGCACCTTTTAGTTTTGCTCACACGTCACACACTTATAGTATTACTCTTGTGGCGAACGTTCTTTGGGCATAGTATATTGTACTATCATGAGAAGAACCGGTGCACGCACGCACTAGTTCTCTCACACCCACTCGCGGGTACACGTAGGAGCACATTTTTTTGAAGCTGGTACAACAAAATCACCCCACTATATATATAAGCAGGAGCCTTAGTGCTTGCTTTACTAGGGTTCCTCTCTTTCACTCTCTCATGCTGTCCAGATCTAAGCAAGACATAGGTGGCCACACTCTCTCTGATCACGGCTGGTCACAAATCTGGCCGGACCACCTCGACCGGGGCAGGGGTGTAGGTGCATCGTTCACGCTGTCGTCGGTGGCGAGGGAGGAGACCAACGGCTGCCCGCGCGTCCCGATCGGCGGCCGCGCCGGCTCGGGAGGGCCTCCGACCCCTTCTTCCTACCTGCGGTATTGTGGCCAAGATGCGGCCTCCCGACGCCGTCTTTGCCACATGCCGACGACCCTCAGGTATATATTCCTTCGAAACCTGCCTTGCTCTACTGCCCCAGCTCCCCACGTGGCTGCGTGTGGATCTTTTTCTACTTCCGTCGGCTGTTCCAAAGCCACCTAGACTTTTACTATTATTAGAGGTAAAGCCAGTTCATACAGTCGAATCTAAGAGTTGGTTCTAACAAGAAAGAAAGTGGGAAAGCTTTAGCATGAATCTAGGGCTTGATTCTAAGAGAAATGGGGAAAAGTAGTAGATACTGGCTACCCAACCGGTTTATTGGTTGAAAAGGCGAAGAAAGCATGGTGGATGGCGAAGGGTGGGGGAAGTGGACCTATCTCTTGGTTGAAAAAGGAAGAAAGTGAGGGGTGTTGGGGGACAACACAAATGAGAATGAGTAGGTCTAGATTTCCTGTGCTCACATAGGAAAATGTCGCCGAGGAGATAAAAAATGGGACAAATGCAGACATGCTGCCTGAGTGTTTGCCGCTCTCGGCAACCACATCTGCCTCACCACTTTATGCCCCTGCTGTCCCTGCGCCCATATCGCTACCGTTAATGTAAAATCACATGAAGCATTAAGCAATGCCACCTAATTTCACTATAAGTAATGGTCTAGTGCCGTCGATAAATTGAAGCAATGCCACCACCATGTTATGAAGTGCTTCCGTCATGCTTTATTTACCATGAATTGTGTTTTTGCAGTTACACTTAAATCTCACACAGCTAACATTGCTTCATCCCAATGGAACTGCACAAATTTGATTGCACATTTACTGACCATGTGCTACTCTCATGACAGTAATACTAATGTTATTGTTCTGCATGTTAATCTAGTGCAGTGTTGATGTGATGTGATGCTACTTACTTAAGGGCACTTTCATACTGTCAATCTAGTGCCAATTATAACACAATAGATGCTACTGTTAATCATACGCCACTGCAAATATCTGTCACTGTTTAAATAACCGTATTTCGTATTTGTGCAAATAGGGATGTCTGTCTCCATATCGTTTCTATCTGCGCAATCAAAAGTACACACCTCAATTTTAGTACAACTGCACAAAATGAGATGGCTATTCCTAGCTGCCGTCCTCTAACCACCAGTCTTCCAGGTATTACTACATTGGTAGTCACTAGGTAGAATGACCAACATAATCTAAAAGAAGCTGATTCATACGTTTTACTTCCTGATTGCAGTGCAGGGATGAGCGAAAACAACTGCATCCTAGTCCGGAATGCACTTTCTACGAGGTGATACATGGATCGAGGACTAGGTGGCACGGCTGCACAGAGGTTTTTGGGACAGGTGCACCGACAAGAGGCATTGTGGTCTGCTTATTTATGCAAATAGCGGTGCTTAAATTTAGTGGAATGCAGAAGAATTTCAGCTGGTCAGTACACTACATGGTTCAGTTCAGCATTCCAGCTGAGAACACAATTATAATTGGTTATTCTGGAATGAGAGAACGTAACCCTGGATGGTGGCAACAAGAAAAAACCTGAGTGAACTCCAAGAAATTTAAGCTTGCCGGGAAGCCCTTTGCTCAGAGAAGCCTTGCTTGTTTTTTTCCTGATTTGTAAACCTTCTCACAACTTTGTCTTTTGCTGTGAACTAGTATATGTTTGTTATGTTCTATGAATCATTGAGATGTATAAAATTGCTTAACTTATGCTTTTCAAGTTTTTTCTGAAGCCGAGTTTAATGTGAGTGTTCCAGATGAACGCTGGACTAGCGTGTGAACGTTTGGAATTTACATTGTGGCCTCAGTTAACTGCATGAACCACTGTAAAAAGATACGTAGTTGCCTATATGTTAGACATCAGATTATTGACTGTTAGCCGGTCGATAGCCTAGTGTTGAAGCGAGCTGAGCCAATGTGCTGTGTTTTGCACAACAGCTTACAAGTGGGGTAGCACCAACAGTGTTTACAAGTACTTATGCATACATCGGCGCACATTTCTCGAACGAGTACTCTATTTCATCAAACACACACTGCTCGTATGATAAACCGTGACAACTTATGTCTTACCATGCCATATTCATGAAAAAACTAGTGAGGACGCATCTGTTTCGGCAACAATTATGATGGTTCTCACATGATTCACGGGCACACAAAAGTAGCAGCAGTTCCCATAGACGGATTCAAACAGAGCACTAGCCCCAGAGGGCTTGATAATAGGCAAGGTTCGGATAAGTAGACACAATCCAAACTAGTATTAAACACTAGCCGGGGAAACTATTTCATGCCTCGATCTAATTTGGGCTGGACACAAGATGGACCTTGCCATGAACATCATCAAGGACGTCCAGCAGCAGCTCAATCCTGTGAACCTTCATGAAGATAACCTTGTGGCCTTGCCACTCATGAACTTGTTTGTGGAGGCATGCCACGTCATCTTCCTGCGTAAGCTTGACAAGAACAGTATGCCTCACAAACTAAGGAGTAGCTTTCAACTTCTTGTGCTCCAGTACACCCTGGACAACACACCTGACAACAGTGAGGCTGGAATACAACTCGACATCGGTATAAGCGCAAATGGCTTCTAGGTTCCAACAGCCTAAGAACTCTGTTTTCCCAGTGTGTATATTCAGGTCATCCGCCTCATAGCGAGTGACATGTACAACCACACAAACCTTGTCTGCATCAGGGCTCTAATTGAAACAGAAACAAATTCTGAATTACTTTCCAGTATAAGAAACACAAGTTATTTAAACCACTATCTATAGCATGGCATCGAAGCTAATAAAATTTTGCATTATTCATCACCACATACTTAGATGAAAAACCACAATCAAGATCGGCAAAGAAGAAAATCACCTTG
>NC_057805.1:408102729-408114929 GCF_018294505.1 Triticum aestivum | reverse complement strand
TGTAACCTCAAACGGGGCGTTGACCATCTCAGTAGTGGGGATCAGCCTCCCGCGTCTGCTCCATCTTCTTGGGTCGTATCTGGGGTCGGCTCGGTGGCTGCCTCCATCTTCTTGGAGCTCTCTGTCTCGTGGGAATCAGCCTCCCGCGTCTGCTCCAATATCGGCAGATCTTTGCCTGGTTCTCATTGGTCCATCATGAAACTGACAAATACTAGGAGACCACTGAAAGGAAAACACAATCGCAATGACAATGAAACAAAAAAGAGAGTGTGGATCGGTTACTGCTTTGCAAAAGTTATTTTTTTTCTCTGAACGAAAATATACCAATATCACGGATCCGCTTACCTTCCCTTCGTTGGGAGAGAAGAACAGTGGCAGATGCGAGTGTTGTCTTTCTTGAAGACAGTGAGGGAGAAGGGGATTCAGCAAAGAGTGAAATGATGGTTGCTTCGTCCGTCAAACTTAGACTACGGGGAGGTGGGGTTTTGTGTTACGACGGCTCATTACTGCCGTGCTACGACCGGGGTGACTCTCCACCTGCATACTACCTTCTAATTTGGTGGATGGCATTTGGGACCACGCGCGGCATGGACCGCATGTCGGTGAACAAAAGTAAAACGACATTCAGTAGAGGGAGACGTTTCGATGACCTAGGAGGAGCCAGAAGCGGTAGTGTATCCACTGTACTAGTAGTTGTTTCTGGTAGCTGTAGAGTCTCCACTGTACTAGTAGTAATTGTTTCTCTGGGCCCAAGACAAAACAGCCCATCCACCCTAGTAAATAATAAAATCAATTCAAAAGCCCATACATTCACTTAATGAGAGGCGCTACCCACACCCAGCACACCGCCCCCCAAAAAAACCTGGGTGCTCTTCTTCCTCCTCACTCCCACCCACCTCACGCCAGCTCGCTCCACTCGTACCCCCAAATTCCTCACCTCACTCCTACAGAAAACCCCAGCTCCCCTTCTTCCTCACTACTACAGAAAAGCCCCAGCTCCCCTTCTTCTTCAGTCGCACTACAACTAGGCTCGTCATTTGTTACTCTGCTCAAATCGTGAGCACGACGCGACACCCTCGCGGAAAATGGAGTCGGCTGACCCCAGCGCCAAGCAGACGAGGCTCCCGCCAGCGGTGATGCCTGTTGTAGATCCCACACCCGGCAGCGCGGGGAGAAGCGGCGACCCCGCCCCCACCGGATCCCAGGAACCCGTAGAATCTCGGGAGCACCGCATCAGCAATCTCCCGGACACCGTCCTTGGGGAGATCATCTCGCTTCTCCCCACCAAGGATTGCTGCCGCACCCAAGTCCTCTCAATTCGATGGCGCCCTCTATGGCGCGTCGTGCCCCTTAATCTCGACTGTCATCAGCTATTTCTCTTCAACGATTTTGAAATCCCCAGAGCCATCATCTCCTCCCACCAGGGCTCCGTTCAAAGCCTCTGCATCCTGTCATGCTACCTGAGCAAGCATACCATGCCCTGTACGGTGGACGCCTGGCTGAAATCTCCTGAATTCACAGAACTACAGCTGCTTGAGTTCTGCTATTCCCCTGGAAATCACCTACCAGATACCGAACGCCATCTACGTGTGCCCTCAGCACCGATGTCCATCTCACGGTTTTCCTCCTCTCTCCACCCCGCCACCTTTGCGCTGTGCTGCCTACCAGACAATCTGGTACTAAACCTTTGACTCCCATTTCTCAAGAAACTTTCACTTGTGCGGGTTTGTATATCGGAGGCCTCATTGCACTGCATCATCCACTCCAGTTGCCCTGCGCTGGAGTGCTTAGTGCTTGTTTTCACAGTTAGAATCGGTTGTCTCCAAATAAAGTCGCCTAACCTTGTAAGAATTGGAATTTCTTTTGACGGAAGGTAGCTCATCATCCACTTCAAAGGTTGATCCTTGATTCTAGTTATTCACCGTCGCAAATAACCGTCCTCTCTGCACCTAAACTGGAGACCTTGGGTGTAATACATGATCTCTGTTCTCATTTCAAGATGGTGTTTGGCTCCACAGTTCTTCAGGTACTTTATATTATCATCTACACTTGTAACCATAAGCTGCATTTTAAATTTCTGCGCATAAGTTATATATCATCTCGGAGTACACATTTTGTACTAATATTATGTTCTATGCTCAATGAAGAGTTTCTCCATGGATAGCCTATCAATGGTGCTGGATTCTGTCAAGATCTTATATATCCAAATGAATAGTTTTGATCTGAACAAGATTATTGGCTTGCTGCAATGCTTTCCATGTCTGGAGAAGTTGTATATAAAGGTGATAATTTCACGCACATTGGAAGCCCACATATAGTGTACTAGAATTAACCGTTCAACTGTTGCTCTTTCCACACTCTTTTTTAGAGCTTAACTGTTTTCAATCTTCATGTCTATTTAGGCAACAGGACGGGGTAAGAACGTTATAACCAATCGGTGGATTCGTAAGCACCAGGATTTTCTCACTTCTCATGACATTCGATTGAAGACAATAACGCTAGAATGATATGTAGCCTACCATGCAAACACTTGATTTGTCACATTCTTCCTGCTGAATGCAAGGTTACTATTGTCCATCGGGAATAAGTTTATCAGCAGCATGGTTTTGATGGATGGGTATGTCGAAGAGCAAAAAAGGGAGTTTCAGGTGGGCAAAAGAGCTTCTGAACGTGCCGGGCTTCTATTTACAACATATTGTGGTCATAATCCAGTAAATTTTACAACCCAGGATGTTCATTCTATGGACCTGACCGATCCATTTGACTATGACTGCCGAAAATAGTGTTGGAGTTAGATGTTTTGCCCTTTTCAACCTGGGTATTGTCTAAACCTGATGAACAGTTAACCCTCGTGCTTTTGTACAGTTTGTAAGCTGGAGTTAGATGTTCTTGCCCTTTTCAACTCGGTTGTGACTATCATATTTTCTTTGAAACAAGGCAAATGTCTTGCCATTCGTTTAATTTAGAGTGAAATATTGTAACAAATCCCAACCAAGGGAAATAACATCACTCTCGTTGGCTGCTTGAGCTCACTGTGCATTACAGCCAAGTGATTAGTCCCCACCAGCACCCACAAACTTATTTTGAACTAGCACACCAAATGGGCTGTAAATTTTCATAGGAAAGGCTGCATGACCGTGACATATTTGGATTCTGACTTACTAGCTAGTCAACAAACGATTCTTTCAACCAGCCGTTGGATTGACATCCAACATTTGTCGTGTATCTTCTATCTCTGGTCTTCTTCCTCCAGCCGCCCAAACCAAACCACCCCGTCAGCTCCGCCTGCTCCCGCCTCCCATGGCTGGCTGCGCCTCCGCCGCCCTACCATACCCTCCAATATTGGCCAGTCCCTCCCTCTATTCCCCCACACGTCCTGTTATTCTCCTGCGACATCAGCCCCAACACGCACCCACACCCGAACCAATCAACCCTCGTACACCCCTTCGCCTACGGCTGAACCGGCGCATCTTCCACGGCTCCTGTTCATTCCGTCCTCGGCCTCGCCATCGTCCTCGGCCTTGGTTCGCTCGCCGTGCGCGGTGCGCCGCCCTCTTGCATTGCCAACGCCGTCAACAACCGAGAGGAACAAGGATATGACTGTACGTGGAGAGGATGATAGTAGGGACCCACTAGCGTCATGGCAGTACGCAAGCAAGTGCCACATTATTATAAGCCCAAAAAATGGTTCCTCCTAATGGTTGGACATCTGGGGCTCACGCCATTGTGAACGTAGTCAATAAATGAGAGAATTACACAACGAGCGGCTAACACCAGGGACCCAGCAGGTCGCGCAGTTGTTATTTACTTTTTTTGAGGAACAAGCAGTTGTTATTTATACTAGTTTTAGCGACGGATTAGGGAAACAACGGGGCTGTGCGGGGGCTGTGGCCCGTCTAGCCATGGTTTTATTTATGTTTACCACATCATGAGCCCAGTTGTGTTTTTTCTTGCTGAAAATGGCTAGCCCAGTTCTTATTTTTTATATTTCGGGATTATTTGGATTTTATATTTATATAAATTATTTTTCAAAATAGTTTGAATGTGACTCGATATTTCGGGATTAAAAAAAGTTGACCGCATCGAAATATGCAAAATTTCATATAATGTTTAACCGTGGCCACAATATGGGGTGTAATGCTAAAAAAAGAAAATGGGCTCCAAAAAAATTCTTAAGAATTGGCAAATGGGCTGTAAATTATTAGAAATAATGGCAGATGGGTTGTATGCTGTTTTCCACAGATTTGAGGCTGACTTGTGCGCCTACTACAGGTTGACGCGTATGCTTTCCTAAAAAATAAGGTTGACGCACACGCAACGCCGTGTCAACTTAGTCAACACACGAGAGCAATGATTGTTGGATGTCCATCCAACGGCCATCGTGCTTCTTCAATCTCTGCTCTTCCTGCTCCTACCGCTCAAACAAGCGCCAGCAGGACTGCCTGCTCCCTCCTCCCGCGGCCGGCTATGCTACCGCGCAGGCCTCCCTGCCCCATCGTTCTCCCATCGCTGGCCTAGCCATCCCTCTACTCACCCACACCTACTGTTATTCTCTGGCGACGGCTGACGAACCAGTAAACCATCACACTCCCCTGCGCGTGGGAAACAACTGCCAAGTTTTGCTTGGCTCCGTGTCGTTCCCTTCCTAGGCCTCGCCGTCGTCCACCGCCCTGGTGCTCTCGACACGGCGTGGTCAACGTGGTCAACGAACGACATGCATCGGAAGTGGACTGTACGTGGAGAGGCTGACTGCTGGGTCCACGGCCGCACGCAAGGAAATGCCTCCTTATTACGCGCAAAATAATGATTCCTCCACCTGACTGGTGGGACCCACTGGAAGGGGCTCTATATTTCGTGAAAAAACGTTCCCCCACTGACAGGTCGGACCCACCAGCTATATCTTTGCACGCAAGGAAGTGCCTCGTTATTATGCACACAAAAATGAATAGTCCCCCTGTTAGCTGGGACCCACCATAATGGGAGGCTGACTTGTGGGCCTACTAAGATGACGGGGATGGAGGGCTTTGTCAACTTAGTCAATATGAACGATTCTAGCTCTAGTGACCGTACGATGTCCATCCAACGGACGTAGTACTTCTTCAACCTCTGGTCTTCTTGCTCCAGCCGCCCAAACAAGCGTCGGCCGTGCCGCCTGCTCCTACCTCCCGTGTTTGGCTGTGCTGCCACCGCTGGCCATGACATCCCTCTATACTCACTGAAAGGATCGAGAAGAGGTTTCTAGAGGGGGGTGAATAGACTCTAAGCAAGAAAAGTTGCAGTTTTTAATTTCTTTGAGTTGAAGTGGAGTTTTAGCACAAGTTTAAACATTCACAATACATATCAAGCAAGAATGACAAGAGTGTATGAGCAACGGAAAGTAAAGCATGCAATTTGCAAGAATGTAAAGGGATGGGATTGGAGTGTGCAAATGCAATTGGAGACACAGAGATTTGAGGCGTGGTTCCGATAGGTGGTGCTATCGTACATCCACGTTGATGGAGACTTCAACTCACGAAGGGTAACGGTTGCGCGAGTCCATGGAGGGCTCCACCCACGAAGGGTCCACGAAGAAGCAACCTTGTCTATCCCCCCATGGCCATCGCCCACGAAGGACTTGCCTCACTAGGGTAGATCTTCACGAAGTACGCGATCTCCTTGCCCATACAAACTCCTTGGTTCAACTCCACAATCTTGACGGAGGCTCCCAAGTGACACCTAACCAATCTAGGAGACACCACTCTCCAAAAGGTAATAGATGGTGTGTTGATGATGAACTCCTTGCTCTTGTGCTTCAAATGATAGTCTGCCCAACACTCAATTCTTTATGAACTACATCAACCTTGAGCAACTCACACAAGTTCAACTACAACACCACCACCCAAGGTATGATATTCCATCTTAGAGAAGCTTTACCCCAAGAAATGGGTCAAAGAAACTCAACAAGATGAGAATACATCAAATGCTTAAACGAAAATGGCAACCTCATTTTGAGCTTAAACAATGAGTATGACTTATGATCAAGTGTTCTCACTTGACTCCTTAGTCAATATACTCTAACATAGGTGACTTTGTCACCGCCCAATTCAAGATGAAGTTCTCTAGTGTTTCTCTGAGTTTTTGCATTTGTTCTTTGCATTCGTCCCTTGCATATTTATTCCCCTTCTTTTATCAAAAAAAACTTCATATCGATTTTATGTTCTCTGTTTTGTTCTGCATTTCTTGCATCCAATTCATTGCAAATCCTTTAGTTAATTCTTTGCAAATCTTTGTGAGATCTTATTTGCCTAGTGAGCTGAGGTGACTATTGCTCCTCTTCTGTGTTGAACTCGGTCCCACCGGTTTGTCAATTTTGGTCCAACCGAACTCGTTTGGTGCCACCGAAGAACACAACTCGGTGTTACCGATTTCCCTGCAGAGAAAACAATTTGCCACTTGTTCCTGCATTATTGTTCCAGCTCCACTCGATGATTCTTGTCCTCTACCAGCATCACATTTTATATGCTGCTTTGCTCTGTGACTCAAGGACCAAACCTATTTTGACCCACACTCCAGAAGATCCCTTCTTGGAAATTGATGTCAAAGGGGGAGAGAGAGATCACATCAAAGCTCCGCCGGAGCTCTCGCCGGCGACGAGGGCTCCTTGACCAAAACAAGAGGGAGGGATCGAGAGAGGGGGTTGAGGCGCACCTGCCCGTACCCGTAGCGTAGCTAGGGGCGGTCGGACGGCGTCGAAATCTTCCTTGCAAGCGGAGGCAGAACGCGGTGGTCACCGGAGATGAGGAAGACGGCGAGCAGAGGCTACTCCAGGGGCTCCAAAGGGACTGGATGGCTTCACGAGAGAGAGGCAGAGGCCCTGGAAGGATCACCCTGGCCTGGGAGGGGCTGGAGCTACCACGGCGACCAGAGGGGATCGCCGGCGAGCTCGAGCTCAAGGACGGCGGCCCGCGGCCTGCCCGGCCGGGCTACGGATTCGTACTCGCTTGTGGGGTGTGTGGGAGTGCTGGATGGTGCTTGAGGAGGCTGGGGGGCAGCTCCATTTATATGCGAGTGGAGAGGGCGCTTCAGGCTCCGCCGGTGGACACCTGTCCACGGCGCCCGGCGACGAGCGGCATCAGTGAGAGGGGGAGAAGGCGACGCAACTCACGCGGCAACTGTGGGCGAGCGGGGATGAGCACAGGAACGAGGGGAAGGCGACGAGCACAGTGCGCACCACACTGTTGGGTTGGCCGGACCGTGCCCGTGCTCGCTGCGGCGAGCTCCGGCGTCGGCGAGCGCCAGGGAGGAGTAAATGGCGTTGAGACGATGATGGTGGCGAGGTTTGGCACGCTTAGGCAGGCGGGGAAGCGAGCACGCGAGCAACAGAGGCTCGGGCGCGTCGCAGAGTGCGTCGGCTGCATGCCAGCATGCCTAGACGAACGCGGCCACCACATGAACTATGACCTCATGCCGACCTAAGCCCAAACTTCATTTCTGGCATGTTGTTCATGGTAGTTTTGAAAGTTACCATGCTTTGGTTTGGATCCAGGTGCAGTAGAGAAGTTTTTACATGCCAAGTAAGTTTCTGGTCAGTAACTTTGAGCATTTACTCTGGTCAAACGGCTGGGAGTTGGAGGCTGTGCTTTGGAGGTTAGCCATGAGTTACTAAGGTGAAGATGCACAAGAAAAACCAGGCACAATGGAGCAAGTAAAATGGTAGTTGCTGTAGAAACCACCATTTTTGTCCAGAACAGAAAATATTTTCCGTGGCAAAAATATTCAAAAAGTGATGAAATATTTTTGCTCAGGAAGGTGCCCTAGGATTCAGAGAATATTTGTGAATTTTCTCAGATTTTTCTGGGCCATAAAAATTGGGGTTGCTTTGGAGCATATAGAGCTAGCTAGGGTTTTTGGAAGAAAATGAATATTATTCTTTTAAGAAAAATATTCCAAAGATTATTTTGGGGTGGATCAGAAGGGGAATGATGATTAGGGAAGGAAATGAAGCACTTGGGTGAAAGCCAAGGGGACCCAAGTGTTTAAGTCCATATGAAAATATTCAAAAACCCAAATTTCAAAATGACTTCAAATGAAAATCAAGCAAATGAGAGAGGGAAAAAACCAGGCTGTCACAAACCTCCCCCACTTAGAATGAATCTCGTCCTCGAGATTCGGTTGCTTGGGAAAACCACTCTGGATAATGTGACTGTAGATATTCTTCCCACTCCCAAGTTGATTCTGACTCTGTGTGATGCTCCCACTGAACTTTGTAAAATTTCCTTACTTTACTGCGAGGGACCCTTTCCATCTGATCCAAAATTCTAAACGGTCTCTCTTCATAAGTTAAATCATTTGCCAACTCTACCTCAGCCATAGCAGTCCTTTTCTCAGGCGGGGATATGCACCGTCTCAATTGTGAAACATGAAACACGTTGTGAACGTCTGCCAACTCAGCGGGTAGTTCCAATTGATATGCAATAGTACACACTCGAGACATAACCGGGAATGGACCAATAAATCTGGGTGCCAACTTTCCACGAGCCTGAAACCTCTTGACTCATTTCATAGGAGTGACTCGGAGGTATACGTGCTCTCCGGGTTCAAAATTGATCTGTCGGTGCTTTGCATCATAATAACTTTTCTGTCAAGATTTGGCCAATTACAATCTGTCTCTGATTTCCTTAACTTGTTTCTCAGCGTCCATCATGAGATCTGTTCCGAAGATACGACTATCTCCAGTTTGAGACCAATTTAAAGGAGTGCGGCACTTACGGCCATACAGAGCTTCATACGGTGACATTTTCAGACTGGTCTGGAAGCTGTTGTTATAGGAAAACTCGGCATATGTCAAACAGTTGTAACGCCCACGATGCGGCTATATCTCCCACGTGTCGAGGCATGACTTAGAGGCATAACCGCATAGTGGTTTAGTCGCAAGAAGGGTCATCTTGCCACAATCCCATGTAATGAACAAGAATGGGATAAAGAGTTGGCTTACAATCGCCACTTCACACAAAACATAAATATTATTCATACATCATCCAAAATACAATCATATAGACCGACTGCGGTCAAAATCCAGATGAAAACAAGACAACCCCAAATGCTAGATCCCCGATCGTCCCAACTGGGCTCCACTACTGATCATCAGGAAAAGACACATAGTAACGACCACGTTCCTCGTCGAACTCCCACTTGAGATCGACGCCATCATCTGCACTGGCATCGTCGGCACCTGCAACTGTTTTGGTAGAATCTGTGAGTCACGGGGACTCAGCAATCTCACACCCGCGAGATCAAGACTATTTAAGCTTGTAGGAAAGGATGGTGCAAAGAGGTGGAGCTGCAGCGGCAAAAGCATATATGGTGGCTAACTTGCGCAAATGAGAGCGAGAAGAGAAGCAACGGAACGGACGTCATCTAGCAATGACCAAGAAGAGGTCCTGAACACCTACTTACGTCATACATAACACAGACCGTGTTCACTTCCCGGACTCCGCCGAGAAGAGACCATCACGGCTACTCACGCAGTTGATGTATTTTACTTGGGTCAAGTGACAAGTTATCTACAACCGGACATTAGCAAATTCCCATATGCCTCATAACCGCGGGCACGGCTTTCGAAAGATAATACCCTGCAGGGGTGTCCCAACTTAGCCCATCATAAGCTCTCACGGTCAACGAAGGATAAACCTTCTCCCGGAAAGACCCGATCAGTCTCGGAATCCCGGTTTACAAGACATCTCGACAATGGTAAAACAAGACCAGCAAAGCCGCCCGAATGTGCCGACAAATCCCGATAGGAGCTGCACATATCTCGTTCTCAGCGCACACCGGATGAACACTACGTACAACTAAAACCAATCCTCGAGTTTCCCCAAGGTGGCGCTGCATGTGGCTCTAGTTTGGACCAGCACTCAGAGGAACACTGGCCCGGGGGTTTAAAATAAAGATGACCCTCGGGCTCTAGAAAACCCGGGGGAAAAAGGTATAGGTCGCAAATGGTAAAACCAAGGTTGGGCCTTGCTGGAGGAGTTTTATTCAAGGCGAACTGTCAAGGGGGTCCCATAAATCACCCGAATGCGTCAGGAACGCAAACTCAAGGAACATAATCCCGGTATAACAGTAACTAGGGCGACAAGAGTGGAACAAAACACCAGGCATAAGGCTGAGCCTTCCACCCTTTACCAAGATATATAAATGCATTATTTAAATAAGAGATATTGTGATATCCCAACATAACCATGTTCCGAGATGGAACAAGCTTCAACTTCACCTGCAACTA
This sequence comes from Triticum aestivum, assembly GCF_018294505.1. NCBI lineage: Eukaryota > Viridiplantae > Streptophyta > Magnoliopsida > Poales > Poaceae > Triticum > Triticum aestivum. The sequence goes on along the minus strand of NC_057805.1, from coordinate 408,104,668 downwards.
GCAACGCTATAAGAGGGGTTGAGCAAAAGCGGTAACATAGCCAAACAACGGTTTGCTAGGAAAGGATGGTTAGGGCTGACATGGCTAAAATGGGAGACATGATATAGCAAGTGATAGGTAGCGAGCATGGCAATAGAGCGAACAACTAGCATAGCAAAGATAGAAGTGATTTCGAGGGGTGGTCATCTTGCCTGCAAGGTTCTCAGAGTTGTCAAAAGCTTGATCCTCGTAAGCGTACTCGATAGGTTCCTCGTTCACGAACTCGTCTCCCGGCTCTACCCAAGACAAGAACACAAAAAAACGGAACCACAATCAACAACGAGAAATGCGCAAGCAACATGATGCAAAACATGTATGATATGCAAGATATGGTATGCGATGCATAAGCGTGCTCCGGAGGGAAAAAGATGAACATGGCAGTAACTTGGCAAACCAAGCATGCCACTGGAAAGATGAGATGATTTCGGTCGAAATCGATATAAATATCACCGGAATCGGATGCACGGTTTGCAAATGACAAGCAAAACAAGAAAGACACAAATCCGCGATAAACAGCAAGATAGCACCTAAAATGCAACAAACAACAATGCTACAGCACCCCAACATAGCAACAAAGCACATGGCAGTAACTTACAGGAGATGCTTGACAAAAGATGAACAATGAGCTACGGCTAGCTCACAACATATCAAGCTCAAACAAGCATGGAAAAAGTGCAAAAGATAACAGGATCACAGACTTTGTGAAAAACTGGACATGGCAGAAATCAGCATCAGGTAGCAATGTTCAGAGCACGAAATCAACATGCTACAGGAACTTAACATAGCAAAACAAGGCATTATAGTGTTCTACTTAATGCACATGACAAAAGTCCCTTACTGACCATAAGCCAAAAAGGAACAGAAGATATGATGGCAAGCATGTAAACATAGCAAGTTTCGTTATCAGGTTTCAGACTTGCCAGAAAACAGAGCATGGCAGAAATAATAATATGTAGGCTTCTTTGTGAGCTTGATGCACTCACTACAGAGCAACGCATGACAAACAAAGCATACCTACAGCAAGATGGCATGTTTATGAAGCTATCCATGGCAAGACGCAAGCATAGCATGTATGGATCAACTACAATAAGCTTGGCAAAAATGCATGTCATGTTAAGAATCTGCCAGAAACATTTTATAGCACAAGTAGAGCAAGATTGAGTCATGCTATAACACTCCATAATTGCAAACAATTGCAGGAATGGATCAATGACAACTATAGCTATAAAACATCCTTACTGAACATCTCCAAAATAAGCATGGGTCTCTCTGTAGCATCAAGTTTACATGGCAACAAAATTACAGCAGGCAAGGACTTGGAGAAATCACTAAGTCCCTGAAATCAGAAATATTACGGGGCCTATTTTGCATGCTTGTGCTAGTCACCACAGAGATCACAAAAATACATGGACTACACCACTGGAAATATGGCATGGCATACTTCAAAACACATGTAGAGCTCATGCTCAAAAGATGCACAGAATAAATGATACAAAAATGACAAATCTCCAAGTTCTGATAAGAACCATAGAATAACAGCAACTAGCCCTCTTCCAACGAAGATTTGGGCATCAAGATGACCCCTAATGAACATGGTGCAATTGAACAAAATGAAGAGCATCACGAGACGAACAATGTGACATATTACACGCGCAAATCGGAGCTACATGCACGGAGTTATGGCATCGGGAACAGGAGCACTTGCTGAGAAAATTTAGGGACTTGGAAGATTTTGAGGTCGCGAGAAAGTCAATGGGGACTCACCAGATCGGATCGAAGGAAGCTACAGGAGCTCGGGCCGGCGACCGAAGATACGAGGGCCGACCGGCCGGAGGAAGAGGAAGGCGCCGGGGGGAAGAGGAGCGGCGGCGGCGGCGGGCCGGTGGCCGGAGCGGGCGGC
>NC_057805.1:408086473-408102182 GCF_018294505.1 Triticum aestivum | reverse complement strand
GACCGCTGCGGCGACGGAGGCGCGCGGAGGCAGGCGCGGGGCGGCGGAGGCGCGCGGGCCCACGGGCCGGCGGCGGGCCTGGCGGCGGCGGGGCTGACGACGATGACGTGGCGGCGGCGGACGTTGTCCGGCGCGGGCGTACACGTTTGGCGCGGCGCGGAGGGAGGAGCTAGGGTTTCGTCTGCGATTCCGTTTTTCGGGATGCCCATATATAAATAGGTAGAGGGAGCTAGGAGGCTCCAAATGAGGTGCGGTTTTCGCCCACATGATCGTGATCGAACGACCTAGAGCATGGAAGAGAGTTTGGTGGGTTTTGGGCTGGTTTTGGAGGGGGGTTTTGCTGGACACTCAAATGGACTTTGCGGATGCCCGGTTAACCGTTGGAGTACCAAACGACCTCCGAATGGAACGAAACTTGACCGGTAGTCTCTGGGTGGTATAAGAAGACCACTTGACAAGCCTCGGTCCATTCCGAGAAAGTTTGACACACGCACACGAAAGAAAACAAGAGGGGTGCACCGGAGGAGATAGGAGCGCCGGATTGCAAAACGGACAACGGGGAAAATGCTCGGATGCATGAGACGAACACGTATGCGAATGCAATGCATATGATGACATGATATGAAATGCATGACATGACAAAATACAAAACGAAAGACAAAACCTGACAACGGAGGGAAAATCATAACACATAGCCGGAAATGGCAAGAGTCGGAGTTACAAATATGGCAAGTTACATGCGGGGTGTTACAACACTCCACCACTACGAGAGGATCTCGTCCCGAGATCTAGGACTGAAAGAACTCCGGATATTCGGAACGGAGATGGTCCTCGTGTTCCCAGGTGGCTTCCCGGTCGGAATGGTGCGACCACTTCACTTTCAGGAATTTGATAGACTTGTTGCGAGTCTTGCGCTCAGTTTCTTCAAGAATAGCAACGGGGTGCTCATGATAAGACAAATCTTCTTGAAGGTCAATCTCTTCGAAGTCGATAGTGCGCTCAGGCGTCTTGAAGCACTTGCGGAGCTGTGACACGTGGAACACATCGTGCACGTTCGCGAAGTTGGAAGGAAGCTCAAGTTGATAGGCGAGGTCGCCTCTTTTGCCAATGATCTTGAAAGGACCCACGTATCTAGGGGCAAGCTTCCCTTTGATACCGAAGCGACGAGTGCCTTTCATTGGAGAGACGCGGAGGTAGACATGGTCTCCGATCTCGAAAGCCAAATCACGATGCTTACTATCATAGTAGCTCTTCTGACGCGATTGCGCGGCGTTGAGATTATCACGGATGACTTTACACATTTCTTCAGCTTTAGTGATTAAGTCATTGCCAAGAAGTTGGCGTTCACCAGTCTCTGACCAATTGAGAGGAGTACGACACTTTCTGCCATTGAGAATCTCGAATGGGGCCTTGCCCGAACTCGCTTGGAAGCTGTTGTTGTAGGAGAATTCAGCATATGGAAGACAATCTTCCCATTTCATGCCAAAGGAGATGACACAAGCCCTGAGCATATCTTCAAGAATTTGATTGACTCGCTCGACTTGGCCACTAGTTTGATGATGGAAAGCTGTGCTGAAGCGAATGTTTGTGCCCATGGCCTTCTGGAAGGAGTCCCAGAACTTAGAGGTGAAGATGCTTCCACGATCTGAAGAAATCAATTGTGGAATGCCGTGCAAAGAGACAATTCTGGAGGTGTAGAGCTCTGCCAGCTGAGCTGCTGTGATGGATTCTTTGATTGGAAGGAAATGAGCCACTTTAGAGAGCTTGTCGATGACAACGAAGATAGCATCATTTCCGCGCTTGGACTTTGGAAATCCAGTCACGACGTCCATTTCGATATGATCAAACTTCCATTCTGGGATAGCAAGAGGTTGGAGGAGACCAGCTGGTCGTTGGTGTTCTGCTTTCACTCTTCGGCAGACATCACATTCATTCACGAATTGAGCAATTTCTCGCTTCATTCGAGTCCACCAATACGACTGCTTGAGGTCATGATACATCTTCGTACTTCCAGGATGAATGGACAGGAGAGAATTGTGCGCCTCGTTCAATATGACTTTCCTTTGATCACCTTTAGGAACCACAATCCGGTCCTCGAAGAACAAAGTGTCTCTGTCATCAATGCGATAGCACTTGTATTTGGTAAGACCCTTGTCGATACCACGTTTCACCTTCTTCGCCATGGCATCAAGGAGTTGTGCCTCACGAATTTGATCTTCCAAAGTAGGAGATACTAAGAGGTTGGCAAGAAAGCCTTGAGGAACAACTTGGAGATTCAGCTTGCGGAAAGCTTCACAAAGATCCGGTTGAAAAGGCTTGAGGATTAAGCTGTTGCAATAAGCCTTCCTGCTTAAAGCATCTGCAATGACATTAGCCTTGCCTGGAGTATATTCGATACTCGGATTGTACTCTTGAATCATTTCGACCCATCGAGTCTGCCAGAGGTTGAGGTTGGGCTGAGTGAAGATATACTTGAGACTCTTGTGATCAGTGAAAATGTCCACTTGTCTTCCCAACAAGAGATGTCTCCACGTAATCAATGCATGGACAACTGCCGCCAACTCAAGATCGTGAGTGGGGTAGTTCTTCTCGTTGGGCTTCAACTGCCGAGAGGTATAGGCCACAACTTTCTTCTCTTGGATTAACACAGCACCGAGAACCTTGGAGAGAAGCATCACAGAAAACTTCATACGGCTTGGATTCATCAGGAGGAGTCAAGACAGGAGCTGTGACTAGTTTCTCTTTGAGAGTGTTGAAAGCAACATCACACGCAGGAGACTAGACATATTTCACATGCTTCTGTAGGAGGTTGGAAAGAGGTTTTGCAATCTTGGAAAAATTCTCAATGAATCTTCGGCAATAGCTTGCAAGACCCAGAAAACTGCGGAGCTGCTTGACATTTTCAGGAGGTTCCCAATCCAGAACTGCGGACACCTTCTCGGGGTTAACAGCGATGCCCTTGGCAGAGATGATGTGACCAAGGAAAAGAACTTCATCAAGCCAAAACTCACATTTAGAGAACTTCGCATAGAATTGATACTCTCTGAGCTTGTCGAGCACCAATCACAAATGTTTGGCATGATCCTGCTTATTCTTGGAGAAGACCAAGATATCATCGAGATACACCAGAACGAATTCATTGGTATAGGGGTTGAAGATGAAATTCATCATCCAAGAGAACACTGGAGGAGCATTGACAAGGCCGAAAGACACGACAGTATATTCATAAGAACCAAAGCTTGTTCTGAATGCTGTCTTGGGAATATCTTCTTCACGAATGCGAATCTGATGATAACCCATACGAAGATCAAGCTTCGAGAATACTTTAGCACCTTTGAGTTGCTCAAATAGCTCATTGATGTTGGGAAGTGGGTACTTGTTCTTGATTGTCTTCTTGTTCAATGGACGGTAGTCGACAAAAAGTCGGTCCGTGCCATCCTTCTTCTTGGCAAAAAGAACACCACAACCCCATGGAGAAGAACTCCGTCTGATCAAACCCTGACATTCTTGTTCATCGAGCTGTTTCTTCAATTCCTTCAGCTCGTTAGGTCCAAGCTTGTATGGATGCTTGCAAACAGGTTCAGTACCAGGCTCTAGTTCGATAACGAACTCAACTGGCCGATGAGGAGGCATACCCGGAAGCTCTTCTGGAAAGACATCTTGATACTCGCAAACGACTGGAATTTGAGAGATGGCATTCAATTCGCCCTTCTCATTGAGAGAGAAAAACCGAATGGTTTCATCACGAGCAGCAAAAATAATCACATCCTCAGAAGAGTGTGTCAATTGAATTTCCCTGGCAGCACAATCAAGTTGAGCCTTGTGCTTAGAAAGCCAGTCCATGCCGAGAATTAGATCAATATCTGAGTCACCAAGAACAATTGGAGAAGACTGGAATTTGTAGTCGCCCATCTTGATGGAGACATCGGGAGCAACCAAACTAGACGACAAAAGCTTACCCAGAGAAACAACTTGCATAACTTTGGATAAAATCTCTGTGTCAACATTGTGCTTCGATGCAAATGGGTATGACAAGAAAGAATGCGATGCACCAGTATCAAAAAGAACTTTTGCAGGAATATCATTAACTGAGAGATTACCCATTATCACATCAGTAGATTCCTGCGCTTGAGCTGCATTCATCATGTTCACCTTTGCAGACTTTGGATTATGCTTGACCACTGCATTGCTGGAAGATCTGACAGGAGGAGGAGGAGGAAGACGCCTCTGGTTGAAGCACTTGTTAGCATAGTGACCTTTCTGCTGACATTTGTTGCAAGTCACCTCTGAGAGTGGACGGTGATAAGGAGCATTGGACTTTGGAGCTTGATTCTGAGACTTGTTCTGATAGCCAGAGTTGGAAGAGTTGGAAGAGCCATGGCCACCTTTGCTCTTCTGCTGGTAAGGCTGACGAAACGGAGGAGGAGGAGGCAACCAGAACTTCTGTTGCTTAGCTGTCACAAGTGAGGAAGAAGAAGACTGAACTGCGTCCCTGACTCTCTTCTTAGAAGTCTCACACTTGAGCTGAGCAGCCTCTTGCTTCAGTGCCATATTGTAGAATTGATCAAACTGAGTAGGCTCAACAAGAACGAGAGCTAACTGCAGATCCTCTTTAAGGCCACCTCTAAAGTGATAGATCATGCTCTTCTCATCAGGAACGTCTTGTAACGCCCCGCATATCCTTTTCAAGTGGCTTCTCAACTTATGGAAGTGTGATGATTTACTACGGAATTCATTCGTTCATCTTCGTTCGAATGTTTATTGTGAAGACTATATGTTGCAATTTCTATCCGCTTGATTCTACTTATCTATTTGTCTATCAAGATGCTAACGGATGTCACCCTCTTCAGGATGGCTCCGCCAACGCGTCAGAATCCGGATCGCAATGAAGGGAGTCAAGCGAACCCTCCGCCACCACCTCCACCTCCGGAGGCATGGCAGGCTATCATGGCAGCCACCAACGCCAATGCTCAGATGATTCTACAACTCTTGCAAGAACGTACTCAAGGGCAAGGCAATCAAGGGAATCAAGGTCAAGGCAACAATCAGTTTCACTTTGCCACTCTCAACCAGTTTCTCGCAAATCAGCCCAAGTCTTTCAGCTACTGTGCCGAGGCCACGGATGCCGATGATTGGCTCGTGGACATCAACAAGCATTTTGATTGTAGCAATGTCAGGCCTGAGGACTATGTCAAGTTCGCTTCTTTCCAGCTCAAGGACCAAGCTGCTGATTGGTATCAACAATACAAAGATTCCAGAGGAGGTCGTGTGATCACTTGGACTGACTTCTGTCGGGACTTCAAAGCGCACCACATCCCACAAAGTGTTGTTGAGAGCAAGCGTGAGGAGTTCCGCAATCTCAAGCAAGGCAACATGTCTGTGTATCAATACAACATTCAGTTTCAGAAACTTGCTCGCTTCGCTAAACAAGACGTTCTTGATGAAAAGAGCATGATCTATCACTTCAGAGGTGGCCTTAAAGAGGATCTACAGTTAGCTCTCATTCTTGTTGAGCCTACTCACTTTGATCAATTCTACAATATGGCACTGAAGCAAGAGGCTGCTCAGCTCAAGTGTGAGGCTTCTAAGAAGAGAGTCACGGACGCAGTTCAGTCTTCTTCTTCCTCACTTGTGACAGCTAAGCAACAGAAGTTCTGGTTGCCTCCTCCTCCTCCGTTTCGTCAGCCTTACCAGCAGAAGAGCAAAGGTGGCCATAGTTCTTCCAACTCTTCCAACTCTGGCTATCAGAACAAGTCTCAGAATCAAGTTCCTAAGTCCAATGCTCCTTATCACCGTCCACTCTCAGGGGTGACTTGCAACAAATGTCAGCAGAAAGGTCACTATGCTAACAAGTGCTTCAACCAGAGGCGTCTTCCTCCTCCTCCTCCTGTCAGATCTTCCAGCAATGCAGTGGTCAAGCATAATCCAAAGTCTGCAAAGGTGAACATGATGAATGCAGCTCAAGCGGAGGAATCTACTGATGTGATAATGGGTAATCTCTCAGTTAATGATATTCCTGCAAAAGTTCTTTTTGATACTGGTGCATCTCTTTCTTTCATTTCAAGACCTTTTGTTGCCAAGCATGAATTTGTGATGGAAAAGATCCCTATCCCGTTGAAGGTTGTGTCTCCGGGCAAACAAATGACATCTAATATTTGTGTCCTGGATGTTTCCATCAAGATGGGCGACTATATATTTCTGTCTAAACCAGTTGTTCTTGGTGACTCGGATATTGATCTTATTCTCGGGATGGACTGGCTTTCTAAGCACAAGGCTCAACTTGATTGTGCTGCCAGGGAAATTCAATTGACACATCGTCTGAGGATGTGATTATTTTTGCTGCTCGTGATGAAACCATTCGGTTTTTCTCTCTCAATGAGAAGGGCGAATTGAATGCCATCTCTCAAATTCCAGTCGTTTGCGAGTATCAAGATGTCTTTCCAGAAGAGCTTCCGGGTATGCCTCCTCATCGGCCAGTTGAGTTCGTTATCGAACTAGAGCCTGGTACTGAACCCGTTTGCAAGCGTCCATACAAGCTTGGACCTAACGAGCTGAAGGAATTGAAGAAACAGCTCGATGAACAAGAACGTGTGGGTTTGATCAGACCGAGTTCTTCTCCATGGGGTTGTGGTGTTCTTTTTGTCAAGAAGAAGGATGGCACGGACCGACTTTGTGTCGACTACCGTCCATTGAACAAGAAGACAATCAAGAACAAGTATCCACTTCCCAACATCAATGAGCTATTTGAGCAACTCAAAGGGGCTAAAGTATTCTCGAAGCTTGACCTTCGTATGGGTTATCATCAGATTCGCATTCGTGAAGAAGACATTCCCAAGACAATATTTAGAACAAGCTTTGGTTCTTATGAATATACTGTCGTGTCTTTCGGCCTTGTCAATGCTCCTCCAGTGTTCTCTCGGATGATGAATTTCATCTTCAACCCCTATACCAATGAATTCGTTCTGGTGTATCTCGATGATATCTTGGTCTTCTCCAAGAATAAGCAGGATCATGCCAAACATTTGCGATTGGTGCTCGACAAGCTCAGAGAGTATCAATTCTATGCGAAGTTCTCTAAATGTGAGTTTTGGCTTGATGAAGTTCTTTTTCTTGGTCACATCATCTCTGCCAAGGGCATCGCTGTTAACCCCGAGAAGGTGTCTGTCGTGGAATTAACATGTCAGATGTCCTTAGTGTCAGGACTTAGTCGTGAGGCCAATGCATCTATGTGGTAGCTTGAGAGGGGTTGAGCGGAATTGAGAGACGCAACACAAGACAAGGATTTAGACAGCTTCGGGCCCCGGGAAACATCATCCGGTAACAACCCTACATGCTGTTTGAGGCTAGGTCTCATTATGATCACGGGAGAGTCGCCGGGAACCGGCTCTCGGTGTTTTGCCCTATCGATTCTTTTTTCGTCCCCTCTTGGGGTGCCCTGCCCCTCCTTATATATGTTAGAGGGGCGGGTTACATGTGGAGTCCTAGTAGGACTAGGACTAGTCTATCTTCTCTTACAAGTTAATTACAAGTCCGGGTCTTGCTTCCTCGTAAAGGAAATATTCGTCATCCCTTTCTTCTTAAGCCGGCCCATCATAAACGTGAGCCGGCCTTCTGGGCCTTGGGCCTTGTCTTCTATCTGACCCGCCGTTGAGGTTATCAGTAAGTCACCAAATACTCGCCGGGTCTCTGTGAGCCGCCAAGTTCGGCCGGGTCATACCGCATGGTATATCCCCGACATTAGCCCCCAGTTTAATTTGGATTTATCCATGTTAAACTGATCCTGCAATATAAACACAAGAACAAATTTGACAGGTTGTGCTCCGGGTTAAATATTTTTGTAAACCGACACCTGATCATCCTTGAGTCCTTGACATTTTCTCCTGGAATATCCGGGTCAATCGGTCAGCTTCAGAGTCAATTTATTCACATTAGTCTCTTGTAGAGAAATATTGTAAAAAATAACCCACTTGAATCGGCTTCCAGAACGCCGGCTTAAAACATATTGGTCTTCAAATACTCATCTGAATTTCAGTCGCCTTGAAGAGGTAAAACTTGCTGGTTTATCGTAACCAAAATTGTCGGCTTGTAAATATTGATAGCACCGGGTCATAACTGTTGCCGACACCGGGTCATGATTATTGATGTCGCCGGGTTGTAGACACAGGGTCATAATGATTGGTGACGCCGGGTCAATCTGGTTTGCTCAAAACAAAGAATTTAAAAATATTTCTCCCTTATATCCATATTACCTGTAGCCCCCAAGGGCCGGTTTAATCAGCATGAATAAGCCGGGACTTATCACCATGGCTTTAAATAAAATCCAGTTGTGTAGCCCCCATGAATCGGCTATAGTCATAGTAGTGTAGCCGGGTCATCCTAGAATTGTCTTGAATTGTTGCCAGGAGCAATTGGTAGCCCCCAAGGGCCGGCTCATTTAGAATGTGATGAGTCGGGTCTTCAATGAAGTGAGCAAAAAATGACTTTGCATTAGCCCCCAAGTGCCATGGTGCCTGCTGGCAGTGACATGGGACTTGCATATTTGATGTAATCTCAACTTGAATAATGTAGCCCCCAAGTGCCGGGTTGTAAGCTTGCAGCGACTCGGGACTATTCCTTTCATTGTAGAATAAATCATATCCATTGATAAAATAATAGCCATTGCGCCAAAGCGACTTTGAAAACCTCAATCATAATATTAGTTACTGATAACCATAATAAAAATCCAGCCATGCTGGCTATTAAACATTTGAATAACCCGGTTTGAAACCTCAGTCATTCAATATCATAGTGAAAATCCAGCCAAGTTTGGCTATTTAAGGATTCAAATACCTTATCTGTTGACAAGTAAATCCGGAGGTTAAATACCCGGCGACTCTTGGCTGATGGCAATTTATTACGCCTCCATTGTAAGCCGGAAATTTTATAACCCGGCGGCTTATAGCCTTTGAGAAAACCAAGAATTGACAACCCTTTTGAGACACCAATTTCAATCTTTGATGATGGGCTTGAACTTAATCATTTATGTAAGTCATAGCCCTGTAAATCCTGCACAGAGTTTAAACAACATATGCCCTGGCGACTTTAACGTTAAAAGCCAGGACGGGCAACCACCCAAATGTAGTCTTATCCTGCACACAAGTAGATCACAAAATCCCTTGGCGGTTTACCGCAGGGCGGGTCATAATATCTTACATATAACCACTGTGATATTGAATTTGTACTGCCGGTTTACATGACCTGTGCAGTAAGGGTGATAACCCAATCCTTAGAAGCCAATGCTTCCACATAGATGATGATTGTCATAAGCTGGCGATTTACCATTGAAAATCAAGCCGGGTTAAATAACAACCACTCATATACACTTTAGATATGAAAAAGAGCTTCAAATAAAATCCAAAAATTGTTTGCAAAAAGAGACTTCAAAATTTTTGAGGCTTCTGATTCGAATACGATCAGAAAACCGTCCCAAAGGGGTTAAGCTAAGATTCGAATACGATCATATAGCCCCCAGTGGCCTTGGCGTTGCCGATCAAGAGGGTACCGACAGCTATGTTCTCTTTGGTTCGAATACGACCTATGTTTGAACAGGAAGCCCCCAAATGACCTTGAGAGTTGTTTAACGACGCTGATTCGAATACGATCCACGTCGGTTCCCAAAGGGGGTTGAGCTACGGTTCAAATATGACCAAGAAACTCCCCAATGAGCTCAGCAGTGCGCCGATCAAAAGGGTATCGACAGCTATGTTCTCTTTGGTTCGAATACGACCTATGTTTGAACAGGAAGCCCCCTAGTGATCATGAGAATATTTAACGACTCTGATTCAAATACAATCAGGGTCATACCAAAAGGGTTAAGCTAAATTCGAATACGATCAGCTCCCAATGGTCATTAAAGCAGGGTACCTTGAGCCGGATGTTTGAACCGGATATGAAAGCTTCAAAACATTGCGGGAGAGAGAAATCTCTTGAACCGGATTTTAAACCGGAATCATTATTTTGAACCGGCAATTTTCTGACGGCCTTTAAATTTTCATCAATATGGTAGCAGCCTCCGGAACCGGGTTATCATTCCCTCCAATGACCCGGGGTTCCCGAGTCATGCCATTGTAGCCCCCGAGTCTTAAGTTGACTCAAGGAGTTGGCTTAAGATTCTCCGTAGTTGACCGTGATATAGACCGGTTTGAGTCCTACATGGGAGAACTTGCAAGCCAAAGTAATTGCTCTTTTTAAAGAAAATAATATGCAATATAACATATACTGGATGGATTTCACCTGATATGCCAGGCTAGTGATTTATCCACCGCGGAATTGTAAGCCAGCGTGGACGGGAGAGTCGGCCGCAGAAGCGGACTGGTGAGTTATCTGTGGTATTGTAAACCGGCACAAATGGGAGAGCCGGCGCGGTGTTGTTGTTGCAGACTAAGCCACAGAGGCGGCGGTTCGCACCCACATTTATTCATAACATGACATCGCTTTTATAATGAACATCAGTCCTGCATGATTAAAATATACTGGCTGGAATATTTATTCCTCAAATAAAATAACCTGTTATGAAACAGTTTGGACAGATATCACCTGAGCGGACGACAGATGATTTGGTCCACGCGCAGTCTGGCGCAGATACATGTACTTTGAACTCCGTACATTGTAATTAGTAGTATGTATCGAGGTATTTTTGTGTTGACCTGTGAGAATCCTGGCAGATACTGCCACAACTGACCGGCCACTGATTTTTGTCCTCATTAGAGCCAATGAACAATTTAATATTGTGCCCTTCGATGAAAACCTTATAGGGCCCGCCTTGTCTGGTGATATGCTAACAGTATTGTTACCAACAGCAAGCAGAATCTCCAATATATCCCTTGACTTCTTTTTCTCCTAACCCGCCCCCTCCTGTCCCTACCTTAATTCAGCAGAGGAGTGGGCGAGAGCAGAGACAAGCAGTTAAGCCGGCGGTGAGGGCGGTGACCAGGCGGAGGCAAAGCAGCGCAGCTGGACTCGGTGAGTTAGCAAGCACGGGCCCCGGTAGGTACAAGAGCCGGCGCTGGGAGGCAGTTCGGAAGCGCTGGCGACGTGAGGCCACATCGGTGAGACGGGACGGAGATGGCGGAGATGAGCCGATGCGACGGCTCATAGTAGTTCTGTGAGGACGGCGACTTCAGGCCGGCGGTCTGAGGTTGTGGCGACTTGCGACACAAGCAGGCGGGTCGTGGCACTTGGCGGTTTGGGGACGCATCCAGGATGGCCCGCGCCGGTTCATTGGCAGCGAGACGAGCAGGGCCGGCTCACGGGGCTCGGGAGCCGGGTCGCCTGAATGGAGGCGCGGCGCAGAGGACCACGGCGGTCTGCACGTCGAGGGTTAAGAAGCCGGTGCAGAGCGAACCGGCGCCGTGGCAGAACAACAGAGGTCGGCGGTGGTTCAAGGGCGGTTCGCCCGGCCTGCAGGTGACGGCCGGGGCACGTGCACGACTCGCCGGTGTGGTGAAGCGGAGGCGATTCAAGCGCGGAGACCCGGCAGGACGCTGGAGGTCGAGCGCGGAGGCGATTCAGGCGCGGAGACCCGGCAGGGCGCTGGAGGTCGAGCGCGGGGCGGAGGCGCGAGGCCAGCCGCGGCCAGAGACGGCTGCGCGACCGGGCGGCTCACCGGCGGAATGGCTCAGGCGCGGAGAACCGGCAGGGCGCTGGAGGCCGAGTGCGGAGGCGGAGGCGTGAGGCCAGCCGCGGCCAGAGACGGCTGCGCGACCGGGCGGCTCACCGGCGGAACGGCTCAGGCGCGGAGAACCGGCAGGGCGCTGGAGGCCGAGCGCGGAGGCGGAGGCGCGAGGCCAGCCGCGGCCAGAGACGGCTGCGCGACCGGGCGGCTCACCGGCGGAACGGCTCAGGCGCGGAGACCCGGCGACTCACGGCGGCTCACTTGCGGTGGAGACAAGGCCGTCCGACGGCGGGCGGGTCAAGGCGACCCCAGCAGAGGCAAAGCAGCGGCGCAGCAACGACCCGGCGGGTTGGATGCGCGAACCGGCGACGGCGGGGGCGCAGTGGGTCAATGAGCCTGATGTTGGAGGAGTCCAAGCCCGTGGATCACCCGGGTCCGGGTCGCTGACTGATTTTGTTAATAGAGATGATGGTTACTGCCCATAAAATTTCTGATCTCAATCCAGTGAACTCGAAGTTGATGCAGATCCCTCCAAAAAATTGGACTTTTCTTTATCCAGACGCGAACTTCTCAATCCCTAAGATGAAATCCCTTCAAGGACTCAACACCACTGTGCGCGAGCCCCACGGTGGGCGCCAACTGTCGTGGAATTAACATGTCAGATGTCCTTAGTGTCAGGACTTAGTCGTGAGGCCAATGCATCTATGTGGTAGCTTGAGAGGGGTTGAGCGGAATTGAGAGACGCAACACAAGACAAGGATTTAGACAGCTTCGGGCCCCGGGAAACATCATCCGGTAACAACCCTACATGCTGTTTGAGGCTAGGTCTCATTATGATCACGGGAGAGTCGCCGGGAACCGGCTCTCGGTGTTTTGCCCTATCGATTCTTTTTTCGTCCCCTCTTGGGGTGCCCTGCCCCTCCTTATATAAGTTAGAGGGGCGGGTTACATGTGGAGTCCTAGTAGGACTAGGACTAGTCTATCTTCTCTTACAAGTTAATTACAAGTCCGGGTCTTGCTTCCTCGTAAAGGAAATATTCGTCATCCCTTTCTTCTTAAGACGGCCCATCATAAACGTGAGCCGGCATTCTGGGCCTTGGGCCTTGTCTTCTATCTGACCCGCCGTTGAGGTTATCAGTAAGTCACCAAATACTCGCCGGGTCTCTGTGAGCCGCCAAGTTCGGTCGGGTCATACCGCATGGTATATCCCCGACAGTGTCCGCAGTTCTGGATTGGGAACCTCCTCAAAATGTCAAGCAGCTCCGCAGTTTTCTGGGTCTTGCAAGCTATTGCCGAAGATTCGTTGAGAATTTCTCCAAGATTGCAAAACCTCTTTCCAACCTCCTACAGAAGCATGTGAAATATGTCTGGTCTCCTGAGTGTGACGTTGCTTTCAACACTCTCAAAGAGAAACTAGTCACAGCTCCTGTCTTGACTCCTCCTGATGAATCCAAGCCGTATGAAGTTTTCTGTGATGCTTCTCTCCAAGGTTCTCGGTGCTGTGTTAATGCAAGAGAAGAAAGTTGTGGCCTATACCTCTCGACAGTTGAAGCCCAATGAGAAGAACTACCCCACTCATGATCTTGAGTTGGCGGCAGTTGTCCATGCATTGATTACGTGGAGACATCTCTTGTTGGGAAGACAAGTGGACATTTTCACCGATCACAAGAGTCTCAAGTATATCTTCACTCAGCCCAACCTCAACCTCAGGCAGACTCGATGGGTCGAAATGATTCAAGAGTACAATCCGAGTATCGAATATACTCCAGGCAAGGCTAATGTCATTGCAGATGCTTTAAGCAGGAAGGCTTATTGCAACAGCTTAATCCTCAAGCCTTTTCAACCGGATCTTTGTGAAGCTTTCCGCAAGCTGAATCTCCAAGTTGTTCCTCAAGGCTTTCTTGCCAACCTCTTAGTATCTCCTACTTTGGAAGATCAAATTCGTGAGGCACAACTCCTTGATGCCATGGCGAAGAAGGTGAAACGTGGTATCGACAAGGGTCTTACCAAATACAAGTGCTATCGCATTGATGACAGAGACACTTTGTTCTTCGAGGACCGGATTGTGGTTCCTAAAGGTGATCAAAGGAAAGTCATATTGAACGAGGCGCACAATTCTCTCCTGTCCATTCATCCTGGAAGTACGAAGATGTATCATGACCTCAAGCAGTCGTATTGGTGGACTCGAATGAAGCGAGAAATTGCTCAATTCGTGAATGAATGTGATGTCTGCCGAAGAGTGAAAGCAGAACACCAACGACCAGCTGGTCTCCTCCAACCTCTTGCTATCCCAGAATGGAAGTTTGATCATATCGAAATGGACTTCGTGACTGGATTTCCAAAGTCCAAGCGCGGAAATGATGCTATCTTCGTTGTCATCGACAAGCTCTCTAAAGTGGCTCATTTCCTTCCAATCAAAGAATCCATCACAGCAGCTCAGCTGGCAGAGCTCTACACCTCCAGAATTGTCTCTTTGCACGGCATTCCACAATTGATTTCTTCAGATCGTGGAAGCATCTTCACCTCTAAGTTCTGCGACTCCTTCCAGAAGGCCACGGGCACTAACATTCGCTTCAGCACAGCTTTCCATCCTCAAACTAGTGGCCAAGTCGAGCGAGTCAATCAAATTCTTGAAGATATGCTCAGGGCTTGTGTCATTTCCTTTGGCATGAAATGGGAAGATTGTCTTCCATATGCTGAATTCTCCTACAACAACAGCTTCCAAGCGAGTTCGGGCAAGGCCCCATTCGAGATTCTCTATGGCAGAAAGTGCCGTACTCCTCTCAATTGGTCAGAGACTGGTGAACGCCAACTTCTTGGAAATGACTTAATCACTGAAGCTGAAGAAATGTGTAAAGTCATCCGTGATAATCTCAACGCCGCGCAATCGCGCCAGAAGAGTTACTATGATAGTAAGCATCGTGATTTGGCTTTCGAGATCGGAGACCATGTCTACCTCCGCGTCTCTCCAATGAAAGGCACTCGTCGCTTCGGTATCAAAGGGAAGCTTGCCCCTAGATACGTGGGTCCTTTCAAGATCATTGGCAAAAGAGGCGACCTCGCCTATCAACTTGAGCTTCCTTCCAACTTCGCGAACGTGCACGATGTGTTCCACGTGTCACAGCTCCGCAAGTGCTTCAAGACGCCTGAGCGCACTATCGACTTCGAAGAGATTGACCTTCAAGAAGATTTGTCTTATCATGAGCACCCCGTTGCTATTCTTGAAGAAACTGAGCGCAAGACTCGCAACAAGTCTATCAAATTCCTGAAAGTGAAGTGGTCGCACCATTCCGACCGGGAAGCCACCTGGGAACGCGAGGACCATCTCCGTTCCGAATATCCGGAGTTCTTTCAGTCCTAGATCTCGGGACAAGATCCTCTCGTAGTGGTGGAGTGTTGTAACACCCCGCATGTAACTTGCCATATTTGTAACTCCGACTCTTGCCATTTCCGGCTATGTGTTATGATTTTCCCTCCGTTGTCGGGTTTTGTCATTCGTTTTGTATTTTGTCATGTCATGCATTTCATATCATGTCATCATATGCATTGCATTCGCATACGTGTTCGTCTCATGCATTCGAGCATTTTCCCCGTTGTCCGTTTTGCAATCCGGCGCTCCTATCTCCTCCGGTGCACCCCTCTTGTTTTCTTTCGTGTGCGTGTGTCAAACTGTCTCGGAATGGACCGAGGCTTGTCAAGTGGTCTTCTTATACCACCCGGAGACTACCGGTCAAGTTTCGTTCCATTCGGAGGTCGTTTGGTACTCCAACGGTTAACCGGGCATCCGCAAAGTCCATTTGAGTGTCCAGCAAAACCCCCTCCAAAACCAGCCCAAAACCCACCAAACTCTCTTCCATGCTCTAGGTCGTTCGATCGCGATCGTGTGGGCGAAAACCGCACCTCATTTGGAGCCTCCTAGCTCCCTCTACCTATTTATATGTGGGCATCCCGAAAAACGGAATCGCAGACGAACCCTAACCCTCTCCCTCCGCGCCGCGCCGGACGCGTCCGCCCAGGCCGGACAACGTCCGCCGCGCGCCCGGCCAATCGCAGGCC
>NC_057805.1:408054895-408085844 GCF_018294505.1 Triticum aestivum | reverse complement strand
GCGCTCCTCCTCCGGCCACCCGCGGCCCCCGCCGCCCGTGCCCGCCGGTGGCCGCGCCTCCCCTCCTCCGGCCGCCTCCCCGTCGCTTCTCTTCCTCCCGACCGGCGACGAGCTCGAGATCGAGCTCTCCTCCAGATCCAATCGTGAGCCCGTTGACTTTCTCGCCCCCTCTTATTTCTCCAAGTCCTGGAAAATCTTCAGCAAGTGCTCCTGTTCCCGATGCCATAACTCCGTGCATGTAGCTCTGATTTGCGCGTGTAATATGTCAAATTGTTCGCCTCGTGATGCTCTTCATTTTGTTCAATTGCACCATGTTCATTAGAGGTCATCTTGATGCCCAAAGCTTCGTTGGAAGAGGGCTAGTTGCTGTTATTCTCTGGTTCTTGACAGAACTTGGAGATTTGTCATTTTTGTATCATTTAATCTGTGCATCTTTTGAGCATGACTCTACATGTGTTTTGAATTATGCCATGCCATCTTTCCAGTGGTGTAGTACATGTATTTTTGTGATCTCTGTGGTGACTAGCACAAGCATGCAAAGTAGGCCCCGTAATATTTCTGATTTCAGGGACTTCGTGATTTCTCTGTCCTTGTCTGCTGTAATTTTGTTGCCATGTAAACTTGATGCTACAGAGAGATCCATGCATATTTTGGAGATGTTCAGTAAGAATGTTTCGTAGCTATAGTTGTAATTGATCCATTCCTGCAATTGTTTGCAATTATAGAGTGCCATAGCATGACTCAATCTTGCTCTACTTGTGCTATAAAATGTTTCTGGCAGATTCTTAACATGACATGCATTTTTGCCAAGCTTATTGTAGTTGATCCATACATGCTATGCTTGCGGTCTTGCCATGGATATCTTCATAAACATGCCATCTTGCTGTAGGTGTGCTTTGTTTGTCATGCATTGCTCTGTAGTAAGTGCATCAAGCTCACAAAGAGGCCTACATATTATTATTTCTGCCATGCTCTGTTTTCTGGTAAGTCTGGAACCTGATAACGAAACTTGCTATGTTTACATGCTTGCCATCATATCTTCTGGTCCTTTTTGGCTTATGGTCAGTAAGGGAGTTTTGTCATGTGCATTTAGTAGAACACTGACATGCCTTGATTTGCTATGTTTAGTTCCTGTAGCATGTTGATTTCGTACTCTGAACATTGCTACCTGATGATGATTTCTGCCATGTCCAGTTTTTCACCAAGTCTGTGAACCTGTAATCTTTTGCACTTTTGCCATGCTTGTTTGAGCTTGATATGTTATGAACTAGCCGTAGCTCAGTGTTCATCTTTTGTCAAGTATCTCCTGTAGATTACTGCCATGTGCTTTGTTGCTATGTTGGGATGCTGTAGCATTGTTGTTTGTTGCATTTTAAGTGCTATCTTGCTGTTTATCGCGGATTCGTGTCTTTCTTGTTTTGCTTGTCATTTGCAAACCGTGCATCCGATTCCGGTGATCTTTATATCGATTTCGACCGAAATCATCTCATCTTTCCAGTGGCATGCTTGGTTTTCCAAGTGACTTCCATGTTCATCTTTTTCCCTCCGGAGCACGCCTATGCATCGCATACCATATCTTGCATATCATACATGTTTTGCATCATGTTGCTTGCGCATTTCTCGTTGTTGATTGTGGTTCCGTTTGTTTGTGTTCTTGTCTTGGGTAGAGCCGGGAGATGAGTTCGTGAACGAGGAACCTGTCGAGTACGCTTACGAGGATCAAGCTTTTGACAACTCTGAGAACCTTGCAGGCAAGATGACCACCCCTCGAAATCACTTCTATCTTTGCTATGCTAGTTGTTCGCTCTATTGCCATGCTCGCTACCTATCACTTGCTATATCATGTCTCCCATTTTAGACATCTCAGCCCTAACCATCCTTTCCTAGCAAACCGTTGTTTGGCTATGTTACCGCTTTTGCTCAACCCCTCTTATAGCGTTGCTAGTTGCAGGTGAAGTTGAAGCTTGTTCCATGTCGGAACATGGTTATGTTGGGATATCACAATATCTCTTATTTAAATAATGCATCTATATATCTTGGTAAAGGGTGGAAGGCTCGGCCTTATGCCTGGTGTTTTGTTCCACTCTTGCCGCCCTAGTTACTGTTATACCGGGATTATGTTCCTTGAGTTTGCGTTCCTTACGCATTCGGGTGATTTATGGGACCCCCTTGACAGTTCGCCTTGAATAAAACTCCTCCAGCAAGGCCCAACCTTGGTTTTACCATTTGCGACCTATACCTTTTTCCCCCGGGTTTTCTAGAGCCCGAGGGTCATCTTTATTTTAAACCCCCGGGCCAGTGTTCCTCTGAGTGCTGGTCCAAACTAGAGCCACATGCAGCGCCACCTTGGGGAAACTCGAGGATTGGTTTTAGCTGTACGTAGTGTTCATCCGGTGTGCGCTGAGAATGAGATATGTGCAGCTCCTATCGGGATTTGTCGGCACATTCGGGCGGCTTTGCTGGTCTTGTTTTACCATTGTCGAGATGTCTTGTAAACCGGGATTCCGAGACTGATCGGGTCTTTCCGGGAGAAGGTTTATCCTTCGTTGACCGTGAGAGCTTATGATGGGCTAAGTTGGGACACCCCTGCAGGGTATTATCTTTCGAAAGCCGTGCCCGCGGTTATGAGGCATATGGGAATTTGCTAATGTCCGGTTGTAGATAACTTGTCACTTGACCCAAGTAAAATACATCAACTGCGTGAGTAGCCGTGATGGTCTCTTCTCGGCGGAGTCCGGGAAGTGAACACGGTCTGTGTTATGTATGACGTAAGTAGGTGTTCAGGACCTCTTCTTGGTCATTGCTAGATGACGTCCGTTCCGTTGCTTCTCTTCTCGCTCTCATTTGCGCAAGTTAGCCACCATATATGCTTTTGCCGCTGCAGCTCCACCTCTTTGCACCATCCTTTCCTACCAGCTTAAATAGTCTTGATCTCGCAGGTGTGAGATTGCTGAGTCCCCGTGACTCACAGATTCTACCAAAACAGTTGCAGGTGCCGACGATGCCAGTGCAGATGATGGCGCCGATCTCAAGTGGGAGTTCGACGAGGAACGTGGTCGTTACTATGTGTCTTTTCCTGATGATCAGTAGTGGAGCCCAGTTGGGACGATCGGGGATCTAGCATTTGGGGTTGTCTTGTTTTCATCTGGATTTTGACCGTAGTCCGTCTATATGATTGTATTTTGGATGATGTATGAATAATATTTATGTTTTGTGTGAAGTGGCGATTGTAAGCCAACTCTTTATCCCATTCTTGTTCATTACATGGGATTGTGGCAAGATGACCCTTCTTGCGACTAAACCACTATGCGGTTATGCCTCTAAGTCATGCCTCGACACGTGGGAGATATAGCCGCATCGTGGGCGTTACAACAGTCTTCCCATTTGGGTCCTTGTGCTAAAGCACAGGCTCGCAACATATCTTCGAGTATTTGATTTACCCGTTCTGTCTGTCCATCCATCTGGGGATGATAAGTAGTACTATATTTCAGTGCTGTCCCCAAGGCTTGATGGAGGCGTGACCAAAAAGCGGAGGTAAACAGGGAACCTCGGTCGGAAGTGATAGTTCGGGGTACTCCATGCAGACTGACTATTCTGGATACATACAGTTGTGCAAGTTGATCTGCCCTGTATCTGGTGCTGATCGGAATGAAGTGAGCGACCTTGGTTAGGGTGTCCACTATGACCCAGATTGCATCATTGCCTCGCTGAGTCTTAGGCAATCCCGTAATGAAATCCATCCAAACATCATCCCATTTCCATTGTGAAACCGGCAGCGGTTGGAGGAGCCCGGCTGGCTTTTGATGCTCTGCCTTCACCTTGTTGCATATGTCGCAACAGGCCACAAAATAGGCAATGTCTTTCTTCATTCCATCCCACCAGAATATTTGTCTAAGGTCCTCATACATTTTTGTACCTCCTGGGTGAATGGAGTATGAGGATTCGTGTGCTTTGGACAGGATTTTCTTCTTTAAGTCCGGTTGATTGGGTACACTAATCCGTCCACGGAATCGGAGGGTACCGAATTTGTCCTTGGAGAAATCTGGGGTCTGCTCTGCCATCTGGCCTTTAGCATATCTTTGCAGATTGGTGTCAGCTGGCTGGGCCTTGCAGATCTCTTCCTCAAGTGTGGGGGTAACTTCCAAAATATTAGCGAGGCCAGCATCCACTATGACCAGGTTGAGCTGAGCGATCTCCTCTTGGAGTTCGGGAGGCAAGGATTTCAATATGACATTTAAGCTGATGCGCTTTCGACTGAGTGCATCGGAAACCACATTGGCCTTACCCGGGTGGTGATTTATTCCAAGATCATAATCCATGACCAACTCTAGCCATCTTCGTTGGCGGAGGTTTAAATCTGGCTGAGTAAAGATGTATTTGAGACTTTTGTGGTCGGTAAAAATTTGGCACCTTTTTTCAATGAGGTAGTGTCTCCAAATTTTTAGCGCATGAACCACCGCAGCCAATTCCAAATCATGAGTAGGATAATTTCCCTCGTGAGGTCGTAGCTGTCGTGATGCATATGCTACTATCTTGTTGTCTTGCATAAGTACGCAACCAATGCTTTGCCTGGAGGCGTCACAATACACATCAAAACTGCGATAAATGTCTGGAAGAGTCAATATAGGTGCGGTCGTCGGCCGTATCTTTAGCTCATTAAAACTTTTCTCACTGTCCTCCGTCCATTCAAACTTCTTATCCTTTTTGAGCAGCTCCGTCATGGGTTTAGGATTCTTGGAAAACCTTTCATTGAACGACGGTAATATCCAGCTAATCCGAGAAAACTCTGTATCCGCGTCACGGTCGTGGGTGGCACCCAATCGAGCACATCCTTTACTTTGCTTGGGTCCATGGCTATACCTTCGGTGGATAGTACATGTCCGAGAAACCCAACTTGCTTGAGTGAAAATTCACATTTACTGAATTTGGCGTATAGCTGATGGTCGCGGAGTCGTTGCAGCACTGCTCGGAGGTGATCCTTATGCTCTTCTTCACCCTTGGAGTAAATGAGGATGTCATCGATGAAGACTACCATGAATTTGTCAAGGAAGTCCATGAATACTTTGTTCATCATATGCATGAAGAAAGCAGGGGCATTGGTGAGACCAAAGGACATCACGGTATATTCATAAAGAACGTACCGAGTAGTGAATGCGGTCTTAGGAATATCCTCCTTTTTAATCTTGAGCTGATGATATCCGGTCCATAAATCGATCTTAGAGAATACTTTAGCCCCACTGAATTGATCAAATAGGTCATCAATCCTTGGCAGCGGATATTTATTTTTGATGGTGACCTCATTCAGCTGGCGGTAATCTACGCACATGCGGAGACTGCCATCCTTTTTGTCCACGAAAATAGCAGGTGATCCCCATGGTGAAGAGCTGGGACGAATATATCCTTTCTGGAGCAGTTCATCAAGCTGTTTCTTTCGCTCCACTAATTCTGATGAGGGCATCCGGTAGTACTTCTTGTATAACGGTGCAGTCCCGGGCACAAGATCTATTGCAAATTCCAGTTCTCGATCTAGTGGCATGCCTGGCAGTTCTTCTGGAAATACATCAGGGTACTCGCTGACCACATGAATTAATTCCAACTCAGCCACAGCGGTGCAAACCAATTCTTGCTTGGGTATATTATTGCGAGCATAGAATTTGGTAGTCTGCCCATCCAGACTGGTCAAAGTGACTTCTCGTGTTGCGCAGTTTATGCAAACTTGATATCGGGTCAACCAATTCATACCCAATATAATATCCAACTTTTCAGACTCAATGATGATCAGAGAGGTTGGAAAGTAGACTCTGTTGATATTGATTTCTAGACCACGGCAGACCAGATTGCTCTTGATTATAGATCCCGGGGTTTGTACCAACATATTTTTGCCCAAAAGCGTACAAGGAAATTGATTTTGGGCAGCAAAACTCTGAGAAATAAAAGAATGGGAAGCCCGAGAGTCAAATAAAATTACGGCAGGTATGTCATTAACAGAAAACATACCAATGGTGACATCTGGTTTCTCTTGGGCTTCATCGGCGGAGATATGATGCACGTGCCCAGTGAAGTTTTGCTGGGTCGGGTATGACTCCATAAAGTTGACTTGTGGCCTGATTAGGGCATTCGCCTTGTTGTTCTTGGGGCACTGTCTGGCATAATGTCCGTTCTGCCCACAACTGAAGCAAGAATTATTGCGCTGACGTTCCTCATGCATTGGGTTGGTCACAACATTCTTGACTTGAGTGGTGGTCTTGTTAACATTCTGTTGCCAATTTGGCTTGTATTCCACCTGAGTCTGCTGCCAGGTACGAGCCTTTTGCACTGGTTGCCCATCCTTCTTTGGCTCAAGCTTACGCTTGTTGTCGTTGTTAACAGGCCTATTATCTGATATAAGTTTGTGCTCCCGTTCAGCAATGAAAGCCTTGTTCACCAGAGTTTGAAAATCTGGGAAATCAAGCATACTGAGAGCACACCGGAGTTGCGGATTTAAGCCCCCAAGAAATCTGTCAATCTTCCTTTCTTCGGTGGCCACGTCATAAAGAGAGTAACGGGCCAGATGATTGAATTTTTGCAAATATTCACCCACAGACTGATTTCCTTGGACGAGTGCGAGAAATTCAGCTGCTTGGTCTTCATCACTCCAGTAGGGATATGATATTTCTGGAACTGATCCTTAAACTTTTCCCAGGTGATTTGTTCATCAACAGGCCACATGGCTTTTGCATTTTCCCACCATATGGCAGCTGCGCCTTCAAGGTAATGAGTTGCAAATGGAACTTTATCATTTTTTCAGTACGAGCAATCTTAAGCTTTTTCTCAATGGTACGCAACCAATCATCTGCATCCAATGGGTCAACAATCTGACTGAAACTGGGTGGCTTGGTCCTTTGAAAATCTGACAGCTTTGAGTGATGACCGTTCTGATTTCCATTCTATCCAACCATAGCTTGCACACTTCTTAATATTTCGATCAGATCATTGTTCATTCTTTCCTCAAAAAGACGCAGAATTTGATAGGTGGAGGCTGGATTTGGTGGTGAAGGTGGTGGCGGAACGTACGGCTCGGGAGAATGTCCTGCCTGTCGTGCGGAACGACGAACAGGAGTTCCGTCACGAACGTTGCTACTGCTGCCTCCCCGCGTCATCCTATTGTGGATTTTCCCAAGACAACGCAATCGAGATGAGAAACATCCAACAATAAAATTGTGGAAAAGCCAGCAACAAATCCCGGAAGAAAACAAAAGAGCGAAGAAAATATGGCAAATAAAGTCCCAACATAATTATACATAGACTCATACATGAAAGATAAACAACATGCCAGGTTCAACTACTCTCATACATGGAACGAAACATCATGACTCGTACGACTACATCCGTACATCATCCGGACGACTGCGAATACTCAAAGATACTACTGCTCTGCTGGTGCTGCGGTGTCCTCCCCTGAAGCGGTCTCGGATCCTGAACTGATGTGGTTTACTGAAAGTGTGTTATATCGACTAGAGGGGGGGATGAATAGGCGATTTTTATGAATTCTTCACTAAGGAATTTGCCGGTGAGGAAATTCCTTAGTGAAGAACTGCTTGCAGCGGAATAAGTACTAGAAAATAAGCATACCAGAATACAAGCATGGTCATCATGATGAAATGAAGACAAGCACAGAGTACAGAAAGCGTAATCACAGGATAACACAGGATGAAGACAAACAGACTGAAGAAATTGAACTGAGGAAATTGAGAAAGTCTTCAGTCAATGTCTTCAAACACAGATATGACAAGCACACAACACAGTAATGAGGAAATGAAAGAGCTGAGGAAATAGAACCAATAGGCTTGGTGAAGACAATGATTTGGTAGAACAGTTCCAATTGCTGTCTCAGTTGTACATCTAGTTGGAGCGGCTAGGTATTTAAACCTGAGAACACACAGTCCTCACCGTATTCTCCTTGAGCTAAGGTCACACAGACCTCACCCAATCACTCGTGGTAAGTCTTCAGGTGACTTCCAAACCTTCACAAACTCGGTCACTCGGCGATCCACAATTCCTCTTGGATGCTCTAGACCATGACACCTAACCGTCTGGAAGAAGCACAGTCTTCAAAGGTAACAAGCATCGGATCCACGCAGGATCAATCTCTTCAGTGATGCTCAATCACTTTGGGTTTGTAGGTGTTTGGGTTTGGGTTTTTCCTCACTCGAGGATTTTCTCTCAAAGTCCTCGGAGGATCGGATGCTCTCAAATGACAAGTGTCAGTTTCTCTCGGAGCAGCCAACCAACTAGTGGTTGTAGGGGGCGGCTATTTATAGCCTAGGGAGCAGCCCGACATGATAAGACATAAATGCCCTTCAATGATATGACCATTAGGTGGATAAGATATTTTGGGACAGCTGGCGCGTAGCACAACAACGGTCGTAAATATGAGGCTCAAATTCCTCAGGGCTATCATATTCCTCACTATGTAGGCAATCCGCACTGGCGAATTCCTACCTCCTCAGTCAGAACAAATTCCTCAGAGACCAGAAGAACTTCGTCTCTGTCACTGAAGAATATGACTGAACTGTATGAGATTTCCAATGGCTTCACTCGAAGGGATTGGTAGGTGTAGGATTTTGAGTTGAGCATCACATGGAAATTTTTCCTTAGTATTTCCTCGACCCCCTTTAACAGTACGGTGTTTCCTATGACTCAAGAAAGAGAAAATGAAACTACGAAAACAAAAGTCTTCACGCTTCATGTTCCTCAAATGAATACCAAGTCTTCAAGGTCACACCAATTTCTTCACTTTCAAAGTCTTCAGAAATCCAAAGTCTTCAGTCGAAGAACTTCATTTTTAGGGGTTGACTTTCTCTGTAAATATCAAACTCTTCATAGACTTATAGACCTGTGTACACTCATAAACACATTAGTCCCTCAACCTATAAGTCTTCAATACACCAAAATCACTAAGGGGCACTAGATGCACTTACAATCTCCCCCTTTTTTTTTGATTGATGACAATATAGGTTAAGTTTTCAACGGGGATAAACATATGAAGTGTAAATACTGATATTGAGGAATTTGATTGCAAGATATAGAAGAACTCCCCCTGAAGATGTGCACAGTGAGGAATTTGCTTTTGAAGCAATGCACACTTGAAGAGTTGAATCATCGAGATCTCCCCCTATATCTTGTAATTCATACACGCATTTGACATAATATATGAAGAATTTGAAATGCATGATGAAATATGGTGACTGATGTAATTCAGCATGCGTGCAATAACATTAACGAGGAGTAAGCATGCAGAAGAAACATCAAAAGTATCAGGCCACCATAGAGTTTTAAGTTTACAACTCGATCCAACAAAGTCATCAGAAGAACGAGGGTTGTAACTTAGAAAAAAAAGCCCATAAAAGATAGACCCGCTTGAAGACTAACTCAAATTTCTCCCCCTTTGTCATCGAATGACCAAAAGGTTCGAAAATGAGGACTAACGCCCCTGAAGAATATCAAGTTGATGAAGGAGCGCTAGCGTTGTTGGGGTCGTTTGTTGATGTAGGGCCTGCCGCAGTGTCGTCCAAGTCTTCATGCTCATCGGTGTCACGCGATGAAGAATAGGAGCTGGCCACGAAGGACGGAACCTTGACCTTCTTGTATTTCTTCGGTGGAGGTGCAGACCAGTCAAAGTCCTCCTTGAGACCCATGTTCTTCAGATCTTCTTCGCTGTAAATGTGAGACAGAACAGCCCAGGTGCGACCGAAGACTTCATGGAGGTAGTAATGGTTTTTCTTCACTGCATTATGTTTAGCAGTCATGTTGTGAAGAATTGAACCAAACTGACGCTTAACCCATTTATGGTTTCGATCCACCTTCTGGTCAAGACTTAGCAGAAGTTCACAGTCAGTCATCACACAAGGAGCAGTAGCATGAGGATTTGGCTTGGAGGCATGGGCAGCAAAATCATGAGTGGCAGGGTCATCATTGGTGGAATAAGATGCAGCCTTGCGAAATTGACCATCCAATGGACGAATGCCTTCATCTATAACAACAGTAGCCTTGTCCTTTTCATCAGTTGAGGAAAATGTCCGTTTGAGGACTTCAATCGGGGGCAAGTAGCTACAATGGTTCAGTGTATCAGCTTTGTAGTTGAGTGAAGACCTTGTTCTGATGAACCTCATAATCCACGGAGCATAAGGCTTCAACTCAAACGGTGACATTGCGACATTGGCCAGAGTCCTCATGAAAAAATCATGGAAGTTGACGGGAATGCCATGAATGATATTGAAAAGCAGATTCTTCATGATGCCAACGACTTCTTCATTCGAGTCGTGGCCCTTGATAGGACTCAATGTCTTTGTCAGAATGCGATAGACAGTCCGAGGCACATATAACAATTCCTTCACAAGGAATTTAGTTCTTGGGGCCTGACCTGGCTTCAATGGCTTCATCAGCACTTGCATATAGTGATCTATAAGCTCAGGTTCACTGTAGACGCAACGAGCAGCTTCAAGGGGAGGACTGAGAGGCAAAGCACGAAGCAATTCAGTAGCTGGTGCCTTGTAGTGAGTATTTTCAGACATCCAGTCCAGCACCCATGAATTCACATCTTCAGAGTCTCCGGTGATGTGCAGAGTTGCATAAAATTGAAGAATGAGCTCTTCATTCCAATCACATATATCAGTGCAGAAATTTAACAGCCCAGCGTCGTGAAGAACACTGAGGACTGGCACAAAGCACGGCAAAGATTCCATATCCACATGAGGAATGTGCTCATGATCGAAGACTTTTTCTTTGTCTAACAGCACTGAGCAATAAAAATTTGCATGGCTAGCAGTCCAGAAACGCCTCTTCCTAATGCGAGCAGAGTCATAGGGGTTGTAATCAGTGAAGAATACATGCTCCCCGAAGAAATCATTAGCCTTGAATTTTTGCTTCCTTGAGAATGGATCCTTTGGCTTGGGTAGAGGAGTGTCAGTCAGTTGCATTACAACCTCAGGAATCGCAATCTCAAGTTCTTCATGCTGAGGAATTTCTGGTTCCTCTTCAGTGGCAGTCTGTGTCTTCAGTGATTCAGCAGCAGCAGTTTATTCAGCACTAGTGACTGGAATTTCTTCATGGACAGATGGGGTTGCACGAGGTTCTTCAGATCCCATTTGTACTTCAGTAGCAACAGGGGACTGAGGAATTTGCTGTAAAGGTTTGAAGAGTGGAGAGTTGGGGTGCTGACTTTCCCAAAAGTCATCATTCATCACTGGTGTGGTACAACCAATGTCCACGTCTTCATGTTGTATTTCTTCAACGCCGGCCTCTTCAGCAGTAAACTGAGGCATAGGCGAGGAAACAACTGGAGTTGAAGGGGTTTCATCCACTTCAATTTCTTCATCCATCTGCTCTGACGAAGCAGCAGAAGGATTTTCTTCATCAGATCCGCTAGGGCTCACATATTCTTCATCAAAAGGAACAAGGTCATTTGATGGCATGGTTGAGATCAGAACAACATCAATGGGGTTTGCAACTGAGCTGGTCAATTTCTTCATCTTCTTCGGAGCTGAAGAATCTAATGAAGCTGATGCTTTCCTTTTCTTCACTGTTGCACGCTCTGCAGCCTTGGTCTTCTTCACATCTGATGCAGATGGAAGAATTGGAGTTGGGTAGGCGCAGGAGGAGCAGAGGAATGTGGTTGATTTTCTTCAGGCACAACTGATGCAGTTGCCCTGACCTCTTCATTTTCTTCAGGCGCACCACTAGTGGATGCCCTGGAAATTTCATAAGCGGCTGGAATGCAGTCATCAGCCCTAGAACTCACATTTTTTCAGTAGCCTGAATGTTATCAGTGGTGCTGGCATGTTCTTCAGTTGGCTGAGCAGATGCTTCAGTCTGAGGAATTTCTTGTTGCGATGGGGCTGCAACATTTTAGGTGAACTTCTCAGTCAGTTTAACAAACCTGACCTTGGCTCCTTGCCAATCAGCATAGTAAGCATTGAAATCATCGCTGAGGACTTTGATTTCAGACTGGATCTTCACAAGATCATCAGTTGTCATAGAGACAACGTTGTTCTTCAGGAATTTCTCCTTCCTGTACTGCGCTTTCTTGATCAGCCTGGCCTTCTCAAATTTCCATTTCTCTTCTTGGATGAAGGCAGTCAGCATATGATTTTGGCCAGGAGTTAGCTTGAAGTCAGGCATAGGAGTGTTTGGGTCCTTATGCCAGAGATCAATGTAATCGAGGATCAACTTTGGATCTGTCGGGTGGTTGGTGCGACATTTATCATTGTGGGAGCCAATAAAACGTCGCCGGTGCCTGGAAACGGGATGAGGCGAAGACATGCACGCCGGCGGATCTTACCCAGGTTCGGGGCTCTCCGAGGAGATAACACCCCTAGTCCTGCTCTGCGGGGTCTCCGCATGATCACTAGATCGATAAAAGGTAGCTACAATCGCTCCTGGAGCTGTTGAGATCAAGGGAGAAGAAGAACAAGGCTAGCTCTTGCTTCTCTCTATCTATGGTGTGTGTGCTATGCTTGGAGGGCAACTCTATGCTCAGAGGCCAACCAAGCTCAGAGGCGAACCCTTTGCATGGGTGCTCCGGGGGGTTTATATAGGCCTACCCCCCGGGGGTACAATGGTAATCCGGCTGGGCTCTGGTCCCAGCCGTTAGTGTCTACGCTCGCCGGATTCTCCGCCGGCTGCTGGGTCCCGCCGGCTGGTGGGTCCCGCCGGCTGCCGGCTACTTGGTCGACAGGCCGGCCCCACCGCCTAGGGTCTTGTCGGCGGCTGCTTACTGTTGCCTCGCCTGTGATGACGAGGGCTTTGTCGAGGTAAGCGTGGCTACAGTGGGCCGCCTCGGGGGCTATCACTGTAGCCTTACCTTGTCTTGTCCCCTTAATGGGGCTCCTGCTTCGAGGAAGGGAGTAGCCGGCCTCTGGAGGCCGGCTACGCTCTTGGCCGACTGGGAAAGGCCGGGCCGCCTTCACGCCTCTCTCTGCCTGAAGGGGCCCGCCGCCCGCGGGCCGTACGGGAGTCGGTCGTGGGTGATGTCGAGGCTAGCATGGCTACAGTGCCGAGCCGCACGGGAGACGTCCGTCCAGTACGGCCTCCTGTAGCCACACCTGCCTCGGGCTTCGGGGGTAGTGGGCCGCACTGTGGCCACACCCCATCGTGTCGCCGTTATGTGGGAACAGCTTTGGTGGTTATGGTCTTGGCCGGCTCCTAGGAGTCGGCGTCCTTCTTGGCCGGCTTCTTGGAGTCGGCCTCCCCGTAGTTGTCCTGGGGAGGAATTGGTGAGGCTGGGTCGCCTTCCGGGAGTCGGCTTCAGAGGTAGCCGGCCAGGGAAGGCGGCCCAATGCTCGGAGTACTTGGAGGCCCGAAGGCCTGATAATTTTTTCAGAAGAACCAGGGGCAGTCGGTTAGGCTACCCGTGGCCATTTACTCCGATAGTAGTCCCCGAAGC
This sequence comes from Triticum aestivum, assembly GCF_018294505.1. Classification (NCBI taxonomy): domain Eukaryota; kingdom Viridiplantae; phylum Streptophyta; class Magnoliopsida; order Poales; family Poaceae; genus Triticum; species Triticum aestivum. The sequence continues at coordinate 408,072,421 of NC_057805.1, read as the reverse complement.
TGATTGGGCTTCGAGGTGGAGTGGGGATTTGAGAAGCTCGATCAGCTTCCTATCGTGACAAGCCGGCAGCTGGGAGCCGGCCTTGGTCAGGCGCGCCGCCTGAGTCGAAATCTTCTGGAGTCGGAGGGCGGGAACCCGCTGGCACGTGCACCGGGCCGTGGGCCGGCCACGGGCCGTCGGCGAGCCACGTGGCCGGAAAGCCTGACAGCCCACGCGCGTGACGGGACGTCGCCACAGGGAGGGGGGGCCGCCACGTCCGCGCCCCGGCCCAGGCGCGGATCCTTTGTATCCCGAAACCGCCCGCACGTTCCGTGCGGCAGTTTCGGCTCGCATTTACGCGCAATAATCGCGAGACGTGGGGGGAGTGGGCGTAGTTAATCCCACGTCTCCCCCCACGTCCGGCCTCTTCGGCCTCGTGAGGCTATAAGTAGGGGGAGGTGGAGGGCGGTAGGCCCTCGCACGCTCCTCCTACTTCCACCGTCTTCTGTCTCTTGCCAGTTCTTGCGACAGCGCCTCGCCGCCGCGCTCTTCCACCGCACGCTTCTCCGCCACCGTGCTAGCTTTCGCCATGCCTCCCACCGTAGAGCAGCTTGGCGTGGATTGGGACGGCTCCAACGTCCATGACGACTTCCTCCGCGACACACGGCGGCTGCCCACCGCGGACAAAGTGGAGGTCCGCCTCGCGCCGGCGAAGGAAATCAGGCCGGCGCCGCAGGAGGGCGAGCAGGTGGTCTTCCGCTCGCACTTCTTGCGCGGCTTCGGCCTGCCATTGAGCGCCTGCTTCCGCTCCTGGCTCGAATTCTATCAGCTCCAGCCGCACCATCTCACCCCCAACGCGGTGGTGCTGCTGTCTGCCTTCGTCACCCTGTGCGAGGGCTATCTCGGCGTCCTCCCCACCCTTGAGCTCTGGGGGGAGTTCTTCCAGTCGAAGCTGGGCACGCGCACTAAGGGCGTGCCGGCTCATACTGGCGCCTTCATCGCGTCGCGGAGATCGTCCGCCGACAACCCCTTCCCCGTCATCACGCTGATCCAATCGGTGAAGAAGTGGCAGAAGTCATACTTCTACGTGCGGAACATCGCTCCACGGGGCGACTACATCAACCTGCCGGCTTACGTAGCCGGCCCACCGGCGGGCAGGCTGCCCCAGTGGTCCTTCCGGGCGGTGACGCTGTCGCCGGCTGGAAACGCTGCCACCGCCCGACGATCTTCTGGCTGCGTTCGTCACGCGCCGGGTTCTTCCGCTCCAGAGCCGGCCTCATCTGATCTGTCAGATGAGCGGCCAGCTCGATCTGAGACGAATGTGCACCAAGGAGATGCCGCGCCATGAGGTCGCCTACATGGTGAACTACCTGGCAAACTGCCAACTCACTGAAGAGTGGCAGTTCGGCAAGGAGCCATATAGCCGAGCCAATCCTCCGCCTACGGTATGCTCCCCTTGTCTCTTTTTCTCTCTCTCTCAGCCTTGTTGCCGAGCATCTCTTGGCCGACTCTGACTTAGTCGGCTTGTTCTTCGACAGAGCCCTCTGCTTCGGCCGGCCGGCGGGTCAGACGCGGAGCGCCGTTTCGTCCCCGACCGGACCGAACACGACCTGGAGGACCCCGACCTGGGGGCGGTCCATATGGACGACGCCGTCGAGCCGGGCGGTGGCCAAGCCGGCGGCAAAGCAGGCGGCTCCGGGTTCACTGCTACCTTTGACGACTGGCCGGACGAGGATGAAGCCGAAGCCGTCCCGCGCCGCCAGCCGGCATCTGGACGCGGCGCGGGCTCCTCCGCCTCACAGCCTGCTCGGGGTGGAGGGCAGAAGCGTCGCGCCGCCCAGGGTCTATTCGGCAGCCGAACGAAGAAACCCAGGGGCGGGGCGGCAGCCACCAGGCGGGAGGAGGCGGTCGCGTAGGCGGCTCATTTCCGCAAAGTGGTGAAGCAACCGCAGACCGTGTCGTAAGTTCTCTTTCTCTGTGTACTCTCTTTCTTTCTTTTCTTTGGTGGTTCTTGAACCTTTGTCTTCTTCTCCAATGATCAGGGCTCCACTGTCACTTGAGCGGGCGGCTGCCGGCTCCGTCGTTGAGTCGCCAAGGGGCTCTGGGAGCACCACCCGCCGCGTGGACCCCCGCGCCGTCCTCCAGGAGGCGACGGAAAGGAACGCGCGGGAGGCGCGGGAGGAGCGGGAGGCACGGGAGGCGGAGGCACGGAAGGCGGGCGCCGCCCAGGCGGCACGGGAGGAGGAGGCGGCGAAGGCACTCGCCGAGGCCGCAGCTAGGGCCCAGGCAGAGGCTGAGGCCGCGGCGGCGGCGGGGGAGGTGTTGATGGTCACCCCGCTGCGCGCCATGGCGCCTGGGGACATGGAGCCCTCGCCAGGGGGAGCCAGCGGCGACCAACCAGGGCTGGGGGGAAGCGGCGACGACGTCATCATCTTGGAGAAGGCGCCGGAGCCGACCCCGCCAACTGGGGCGACCCAAGGCGGCAGCCTGATGCGCCGCCTGCGTAGTCGGCGGAGGGCGAGCCGGCCGCGGGGGCTGAGGTGGCGGTCCGGGTACCGCCGAGCCGGCGCGCGGGGAAGGCCGCGTCGGAGCCACAGCCGGCCATGGGCTCCAGCTCGTCGGCCCGAGACGCGGAGGCGGCCAGCGCTACCTCAGGGTGGACGCCAGGCGGAGGGACAGCCGTAGTGAACGTGGCTGCACAAGACGTCCGGACCCGGCTCCAAAGCCAAGCCGCGGCACTGAGGCAGTTCACCGACGAGTTCCTCGCAACTCGGGCGGCCCGGCGTACGGCGAAGACTCGGCTGGACCCAGCGTACGGCAAAGACTCGGCGGAGGAGATCGACTCCAGGGACGAGGGTGAAGAGGAGGAGGAGGAAGGTGAGGACACCGAGCCGGCTGGTGGAGCAGCCGACCAGCCTCAGCCTGACCGCACCTCCAGCACCACGTCGCGCGCGAGTGCGTCGCCTGCCGTAGGTGGTGGCCAAGCCGAGACCCGCTAGGCGGCCACTCCTTCAGCCAGCGAGGCCGCCTTCACCGACCAATTTGGCCTCCATGTTGCGCCCTTAGTCCGCCATTTTTTGCTTTTCCTGTCTTGTTACTCTTTAGAACAATGTTTGGTTAAATTCTGCACAATTCCACCCACTAGGTGTATTCGAACTTATGTCTGTTGCCGCCTGTTGGGGGCTTTATGTATATATAACTTATGCATTTGGTCTTTCCTTGTACTTTTGCTTTTTGTCCTTCTGCTTTTTCCTTTGCCGCCCTCCCTTGGTTGCCGCCTCCCCAGTCAAACAGTTGCTCTGCAATCTGTAGCTGGGGGAGTGCCTGGCCGATTGGTGAGGGGTAAGTACTTTAGCTCTGCTGGACTAAAGCTAAGTTTTTTAGGAAGCCGGCCAGCCGGCTGCTCTGGTAGCCGGCAGGCATGTTTGGAGGCCGTCTCTTTGCTATATAGATTCGTTGTTCCTTAGCCGTTTTTCGTGTGGGCGTCCTTTCTGTCTTTCCTCTTGCTAGTCGAACAGTCAGTTCTTTGAGCTGCGACTTTCAACAAGGGAGGACTCGGGAGCCGGCGCACTACTTTTCTGACTTTAGGAAAAACTTTCAATATAGCTCAAGGCGGCCAGTCCCCGAGCCGACTAGTCGAACCCGGTGCCGGAAAGAAATTCAAAATGTAATAATACATTCATGGATATGACACTCGTCATTCATAGATAAATAAAAGGCAGTCCCCGAGTACTGTTCGGGGGGCCTGTTGGTTTGTACTTAATACAAAAGGGGAGCGTGATACATACTGCTTTTCAGCTGTAAAATCTTCTTAGGAGGTTTGCGTTCCATTGTCGCTCCGACTCCTTGCCGGAGTCGTCTCTCTTGCGTGCTCTTGGTTTTTGCGCGTCGATCAAGTAGTAGGAGTCGTTGCCGAGTGCCTTGCTGACGACGAAGGGGCCTTCCCAAGGGGCCGAGAGCTTGTGCTGGCCGGCTGTTCGCTGGATCAGCCGGAGCACAAGGTCGCCCTCTTGGAAGGATCTTGGCTTGACCTTGCGGTTGTAGTAGCGGCGCAGCCCCTGCTGGTAGATGGCGGACCGGCTGAGGGCTAACAGCCGACCTTCTTCCAGTAGGTCCACGCCGTCTTCTCTTGCTTCTTTGGCTTCCTCCTCCGTGTACATGATGATCCGAGGCGAGTCGAACTCGATGTATGTTGGGATGACAGCCTCGGCACCGTACACGAGGAAGAATGGAGTGAAGCCGGTTGACTTGTTGGGTGTAGTGCGCAGACTCCAGAGGACAGCCGGCAGCTCTTCGAGCCAGCAGCCGGCTGATCGCTCCAGTGTCACAACCAGTCGGGGCTTGATGCCGGAGAGGATGAGTCCATTTGCTCGCTTGACCTGGCCGTTTGACTGCGGGTGGGCAACGGACGCTAAGTCTAGTCGGATGCCCTGCGTCGCGCAGAAACGTGCCAGTGCTCCTTTGGCGAAGTTCGTGCCGTTGTCGGTGATGATGCTGTGCAGCACGCCGTACCGAGTAGTGATATCGGTGATGAATGTTACGGCAGTCGGCCCGTTTAGCTTCTTAATCGGCTTAGCTTCGATCCACTTTGTGAACTTGTCCACTACGACCAGTAGATGTGTCAAGCCGCCGCGGGCTGTCTTGAAAGGGCCCACCATGTCCAGTCCCCAGACGGCAAAAGGCCAAGTAAGGGGAATGGTCTTGAGGGCAGAAGCCGGCAGGTGTTGCTTGGAACTAAAAACTTGGCATCCTCTGCAACTCTTGACTATTTCTTTAGCATCCTCCAAGGCAGTCGGCCAGAAGAAACCGTGGCGGAAAGCCTTGGCCACGAGGGATCTTGAGGCTGCGTGATGGCCGCATTCGCCTTGGTGGATGTCTTTGAGGATTGCCACTCCTTTTTCTGGCTCGACGCAACGCTGGAAGACTCCAGTGACGCTGCGCTTCACAAGCTCTCTGTTGATTATTGTGTATGCTGCGGCTCGTCGTTGCACTAGTCTTGCTGAGATCTCGTCAGCCGGCAGCTCTCTGCTGACTAGGAACTTGAGGATGGGCTGGGCCCATGAGGGAGCTGTGACTTCTTCTTCTGTTAATGTGGCCACCATGACTCGGGTGGGTGGGTTGGGTGTTGCATTGGAGTCGGCCACCGCTTCTTGTGTCGTTGCAGTCCCTGGGCCGACTGCTGCAGTCCCCGGGCCGGGTTCTGAAGTCCGCGTGCCACCTGCGGGATTTCTCCAGTCGGATCCGGCTGTTTCTGGCGCAGGCGGTACGAAGATGGAATCTGACTCTGGAGACGGCTTGATGGACGGCTTGAGGAGGCGTTGGAGGGAAACGCCAGTCGGTATGGCTTGTCGGGTGGAGCCGATCCGTGCTAGGGCATCTGCTCTGTCGTTGTCGGCCCTTGGCACGTGAAGGAACTCGCACCCTTCGAAGTATCCGCTTATCTGCTGGACGAGGAAACGATAGCTCGCCATGTTCGCGTCCTTGGCGTCCCAGTCGCCAGATGATTGCTGGACCACCAAGTCTGAGTCGCCGTAGCACAGGATCCGGCGTATACCAAGCCCTTTGGCTAGCCGGAGCCCGTGTACGAGCGCCTCGTACTCGGCGACGTTGTTGGAGGCGGCGAAGTGGATCTGCAGCGTGTACTTGAGCTTGTCGCCTTTGGGAGAGGTGAGGACGATGCCGGCTCCCAAGCCGGTGCGCATCTTGGACCCGTCAAAGTGCATCCGCCAATGGGTAGAGTCGGGAGCCGGCGGTAAGTACTGGGTCTCGGCCCAGTCGACGAGGAAGTCGGCCAATGCTTGCGACTTGATGGCGGTGCGGGGTTGATAGAAGATTGTGTAGGGCGCCAAGGCAATGGCCCATTTGGCCACCCGGCCAGATGCATCTCGGCTGCCTATGATCTCGGCGAGCGGGGCAGTGCACACGACCGTGATGGGGTGCTCTTGAAAGTAGGGCTTCAGTTTCTTGGCAGCGAAGTACACCCCATAGCACATATTTTGGTAGTGCGGGTAGTTTTGCTTTGAGCTGGATAGTACTTCGCTGAGATAGTAAACCGGCCTCTGGACTAGCTGGGCTCGGCCTTCCTCCGGGCGCTGGACCACAACAACAGTGCTGACGACTCGGCTAGTCGCGGAGATGTAGAGGAGCATGGGCTCCTTCTCAGTCGGCGCAGCCAGGACAGGCGGAGTGGTCAACATTTTCTTCAACTCATGGAAGGCTTGGTCGGCTTGATCATTCCACTCGAAGTGAGTGGAGTTCTTCATGAGTCGGTACAAGGGGAGAGCCTTTTCTCCTAGTCGGCTGATAAAACGATTCAGGGAGGCTAAGCAGCCAGTGAACTTCTGCACATCTCGCAGTTTGTTGGGAATCTCCATCCTCTCGATGGCCTTGATCTTGATGGGGTTGCACTCAATGCCGCGTTCGGAGACCAGGAAGCCTAGGAGCTGGCCGGCTGGTACTCCGAACACACACTTCTCGGGGTTGAGCTTGATTTGGAATCGGCGCAAGTTGGCAAATGTTTCTTTCAGGTCTTCCAGCAAGGTACCGCGCTTCTCTGTCTTCACCACAATGTCGTCTACGTAGACGTGGGCATTTCTGCCGAGTTGTTTCAAGAGACATTTCTGCATGCAACGTTGAAAGGTGGCACCGGCATTTCTCAGGCCGAATGTCATTGTCAGGTAGCAGAAAGCTCCAAAGGGTGTGATGAAGGCAGTCTTTAGGCGGTCAGCCGGGTCCAACTTGATCTGATGATACCCTGAGTATGCATCCAAAACACTTAACAGCTCGCATCCGGCTGTGGAGTCTATCACTTGGTCAATTCGTGGCAGAGCAAACGGATCCTTTGGGCAGGCCTTGTTCAAACTCGTGTAGTCTATACACATACGCCGCTTGTTATTCTTCTCCAGAACCAGAACTGGGTTGGCAAGCCATTCTGGAAAGAACACTTCCATGATAAAGCCGGCTGCAAGGAGCCGGGCTATCTCTTCTCCCACAATTCTTCGCTTCTCTTCTGACAGTCGGCGGAGGGGTTGCTTGACCGGCTTCGTGTCAGCTCGGACATGTAACTTGTGCTCGGGGAAATCCTTCGGGACACCCGGCATGTCCTTTGGGGACCATGCAAAGATGTCTCGATTCTCACGGAGGAAGTCGACGAGCTCGCCTTCCTATTTACTGTCCAAGTTCGCCCCAATGACAGCGAACCTCTCCGGGTGCTCCGGGTCCAGAGGTATCTTCTTCGTCTCTTTTGCAGGCTGGAAGGAGCCCTGCGCATCACAATCCTTGGGGTTGGGGGACAAGGCCGGCTGCTTGCCGGCCATGGCCACAACCCGTTCCAACATCTTCTTCTCTTCTGCCACCACGAGGGACTCGGCCAGCCGGCTACTGGCCATGGCGCACTCGATGGACTTCTTGTAGTCGCCGGCTACCGTGATGATCCCCTTCGAGCTCGGCATCTTCATCTTCAGGTAGGCGTAGTGGGGCACAGCCATGAACTTGGCCAGAGCAGGTCGGCCGAGCAGTGCATGATAGGGGCTCTCCAAATCCACTACCTCGAACCGTATTGCTTCCCGGCGAAAATGATCTTTGTCTCCGAAGAGAACATCCATTTTGATCTTGCCGATTGGAGAGCAAGACAGGCCGGGTACGATACCATGGAAGACGGTGCGGCTCGGCATGAGCTGCTTCGCTTTGATGTTCAGCTTCTCCATAGTATCGCGGTACAGTATGTTGATGCTGCTTCCGCCGTCTATCAGGACGCGGGAAAATCTGGCAGCTCGCCTCTCCATCGCGAGGGTGACGTCCAAGACCATTGCATAGGAGCCGGGCGAAGGCATCACCTCTGGGTGGTCGGCCTGGCTCCAGCTGATTGGCTTTTCTGACCAGTGCATGAACTCGGCGGTGCTAGAGGCGACTGCATTCACTTCTTGGTGCTGTCGGCGTCGGCTGCGCTTGTCGTCGGCTTGACTAGTGAAGACGACGTAGGCGGCGTGCTCTTCGGGGAATTCGTCTTGGATGGCGCCGACTGCCGGCCGAGCCGCCGGCTGCTGGGGGGCTGGAGGCGGCTGGCCGGGAGGCGGAGGCGGCAGCATTCCCTCGCCCTTGGTGATGCGGGTGAGCCAGTGGCATTTCCGGGTTGTGTGGTTGGACGGCTTCCCGCCGCTATGGAACTTGCAGGGGGCATCGAGTGCTTGTTCGTAGGAGAAAGACGGCTGCCAAGGCGGCCGGCCACCCTTCTTCTTGGGAGCGGGCCGATCTTCGGGCTGCTCGTCTTCAACTGTGGCCACCTGCCGACTGGAGGAAGTCGGCATGGGGCCCTTGCGCTTGTGGTCGTTCTGGTAGGGGCGCCGATTAGGGTCGCCAGCCGGTGTCTTGGGAGCCGGAGCAATTACTTTCCCCGAGGCGTCCACTCGGAGCTCGGTCTTCATTGAGGAGTCGGCGGTGGCGTATTTGTCGGCGGTGACCAGCAGCTCATCGAGGGTAGCCGGCTCGTCGCAGAGGAGTCGGTGCTTGAGGACGGTGCCCTCTCGGCACCCGGCGGTGAAGTACTCGATGGCCTGGACCTCATGCACTCCCTCGCAGGAGTTGCGGAGCTCGGCCCATCGCGTGAGGTAGTCGCGGGTCGACTCGTTGGGCCCTTGGACGCAGAGGGAGAGCTGGCGAGGCTTGGGAGGCAGCTTGTAGGTGCTGGTGAAGTTGCAGACGAAAACTTCGGTGAAGTCCAGCCAACTGTTGATGCTGTAGGGCTTGAGGCTGTTGAGCCATGTGCGCGCCGTGCCTTGCAGCATCAGGGGGACGTACTTCACGGCGACGCGCCGATTGCCGTTGGCTATGCTGACGGCCGTAGAGTAGTCGATGAGCCAATCTTCCGGCTTCACCGAGCCGTTGTACTTGGGCGTGTCTCTGGGGAGCGAGAACCCTTTGGGGAAGGGCTTGTCGCGGATGCGGGGGCCAAAGCATGGCGGGCCGACATCGTCTTCTTCTTCTAACGCCAAGGATCGAGCAAGGCGGTCGATCCTGTGGCGGGCGTCACTCTCGCCGACTCCTTCTCGGCGGCCGAGTCGGTCGCCAAGAGTCGAGTGTGTGATAGGCGGCGGAGTGAGGCGTCTTTCTCTTCGAGGCGGGGGAGGAGGCAAGTTTCCTTGGTGCTCTACTGCTCGAGGGCGGCCCTCCGCGTCGCGCTCGATGGTGATGCGAGTCCGGCTGCGGCTGGCAGCCGGCTCCTTGTCTTTCTTCTGGCGCACGCCGCTCGCAGTCGGCGAGCGGGACGTCGCGGCGTGCTCCCGGCGCGGAGGATGACTATCGGCACGGGCGCCGGCTTCGTGCCGTTCTGCAGCCGCGTCGATCAGCTGCTGGATCCGTCTCGTCATGTAGGGGAGCTCATCGGCTCCCAGCCCATTGAGCTCTTCTGCGGCCGCCTGAGCGGCTCGCAGATTCTCGAGCGGGGTGGCGTAAACGGGGCGATCTGCGCCCAGCATGCTGGCGACGGCTGCGCCGCGCTTCTGGACGAAGCCGGCTCGGCTCGGGCCGCTAGGTGGCGGCGTGCCGAAGGCGGCGCGGTCGACTTCGCGCTGGTGGGCCTCGTGAGGCGTCTCATCGAGGCTATCTTCTGGCCCTCCGCGATGAGGGCAAGGCGGCGTGCCTCCAGGGTCTCGGCGTCGGCGTCGGCCGGGATGGGGACGGAGAGGTTGTGCATCGCCGCTTGCCGAGCGTCGCGGGCATTCTCGCCCGAGTTGGAGACGTGGCTGATGACCAGCACTTCGGTGACAGCGCTGCTGCCGCTGTCACCTCGAGGGAGGGGGTCGTCGAAGACCACCACGTCGGAGGGGTAGGCGTCAAGCGATGCGGTGTCGGAGTCGATGAGCATCGCGTCGGTGGAGCCGACAGACTCCATGTCCGCAGCAGGCTCGCTGGAGACGTGAAGTTGGTCGAGGAGGCTGACGAGGCGGCTCTCGGGGTAGCCGGTGCCTGCGTCGGACGCAGGCTCATCGGAGATGCGAGTCTCGCCGAGCAGATCGGTGAGGCGGCTCGCTGCGCAGGCGTCGTCAACGCCTTTCAGCGCGTCGAGGCAAACGCCATCGGGCGCAGCAGGCTGGCTGCGCTCGCGAGGGAGGAAGAGGGTTCTTGTCCAGAACAGGTCTCCGGACGACGGTGCACCTGGCCCCACGGTGGGCGCCAAATGTCGGGTGGTTGGTGCGACATATGCCAAGGGATGGCTTATCATTGTGGGAGCCAATAAAACGTCGCCGGTGCCTGGAAACGGGATGAGGCGAAGATATGCACGCCGGCGGATCTTACCCAGGTTCGGGGCTCTCCGAGGAGATAACACCCCTAGTCCTGCTCTACAGGGTCTCCGCATGATCACTAGATCGATAAAAGGTAGCTACAATCGCTCCTGGAGCTGTTGAGATCAAGGGAGAAGAAGAACAAGGCTAGCTCTTGCTTCTCTCTATCTATGGTGTGTGTGCTATGCTTGGAGGGCAACTCTATGCTCAGAGGCCAACCAAGCTCAGAGGTGAACCCTTTGCATGGGTGCTCCGGGGGGTTTATATAGGCCTACCCCCCGGGGGTACAATGGTAATCCGGCTGGGCTCTGGTCCCAGCCGTCAGTGTCTACGCTCGCCGGTTCCCCGCCGGCTGGTGGGTCCCGCCGGCTGCCGGCTACTTGGTCGACAGGCCGGCCCCACCGCCTAGGGTCTTGTCGGCGGCTGCTTACTGTTGCCTCGCCTGTGATGACGAGGGCTTTGTCGAGGTAAGCGTGTCTACAGTGGGCCGCCTCGGGGGCTATCACTGTAGCCTTACCTTGTCTTGTCCCCTTAATGGGGCTCCTACTTCGAGGAAGGGAGTAGCCGGCTTCTGGAGGCCGGCTATGCTCTTGGCCGACTGGGAAAGGCCGGGCCGCCTTCACGCCTCTCTCTGGCTGAAGGGGCCCACCGCCCGCGGGCCGTACGGGAGTCGGTCGTGGGTGATGTCGAGGCTAGCATGGCTACAGTGCAAAGCCGCACGGGAGACGTCCGTCCAGTACGGCCTCCTGTAGCCACACCCGCCTCGGGCTTCGGGGGTAGTGGGCCGCACTGTGGCCACACCCCGTCGTGTCGCCGTTATGTGGGAACAGCTTTGGTGGTTATGGTCTCGGCCGGCTCCTAGGAGTCGGCGTCCTTCTTGGCCGGCTTCTTGGTGTCGGCCTCCCCGTAGTTGTCCTGGGGAGGAGTTGGTGAGGCTGGGTCGCCTTCCGGGAGTCGGCTTCAGAGGTAGCCGGCCAGGGAAGGCGGCCCAATGCTCGGAGTACTTGGAGGCCCGAAGGCCTGATAATTTTTTCAGAAGAACCAGGGGCAGTCGGTTAGGCTACCCGTGGCCATTTACTCAGACAGGATCCAAAAGCAGAGGCACATTTGTGCCCTTGGCTCTAGCGGCCCTGACTTGCCTATCTCTGATGATTTCAGCAAGTTCTTCATCATCAGCTTCGTCTTCTTCAGACGGAACTTGGAAGGTGACCTGCTTCTTGTGAGGACTTGGGCGAGAACCTCGTCCAGCAGTGGTCTTTGTCTTCAGCAGAGATGGTCCTGTTGAAGAGTTTGGAGCAGCTGAGGAACTAGCTGAAGCTCCTGAGGCAATAGAGATGCCTGTAGTCCTTTGGACGTGGCAAGATGCACAGGTGCAGAGGATTTGGTCGGAGCAGCTGAGGACTTATGCGGAGGAGCTGAGGATTTTGGAGGAGTAGGAGCAGCATGAGGAATTGGCCGTGAGGGCTTTGAGGATTCTGGCCGTGAGGGCATTGCTGAGGAACTTGGCCTTAAGGGCATTGAAGGTGAAGCACTTGGCTTACGCGCAGGCTTCTTTGCCATGGATTTCTTCGGCTTGACAGAGGCCTGAGCGGCAGCAGCAGCAGAGTCTTCATTGAATTTCCTCACTGCTTCTCTGGCTTGTCTAGCCAGCTTGGCCTGGCGCTTGGCCCATTCATCAGTATAATCCTCACCACGCTTGAAGCTAGTGAGATCAGCTTCTTGGCCAGGTGCCAATGGAGGTCTTGGGTATGGAGGATTGAGTGCGAATTTCTTCATGTACTTGGGAGTCACATACCTGTACTCCCTCCACTCTCTTGCCCATCTCCTCTCTATCTTCTGAATGCGCACCTTGCGCTGATTTTTATCTTCCTCAGGGGGTGTGCAGTACCCAGCATAGATGTCCTCAGGGATTTCAAATGCAGTGTTGACCTTAGGCCTCTTTCCTCCTTTCCGTGGCTTCTTTCCATCAGCCATTTTCTTCAGATGAGGAATTTGAACAATTGAATTCTCTGAAGAAGTATGCAACTTTTCTTCGAGGAATGCTGCAAATGAGTTAAGTTGATGAGAACCTAGAGATTCAGCAGCGGACATGAGTACATGTGAATAGAGTATAGTTGCGAGGAATTTGGAGAGGTCATATGCGTTCTCACAAGGTTTTTCAAAAAGAACAAGTTTGAGGAATTTGACCAGATGAGTCTTGAAGAATTTCACTAAGCGTTCTTGTCTTAGGTTCCAGAGTTGTATAGATCGAAGATCCACACAATTGAGGAATCTTGAAGAAAAATGTTGCTTAGAGAAACGAATCAAGAACAGATGACGTGTGAGATGTTTAGTGTGTGAAGAATTTGAAGAACAAACACCTTTGAAGATTTTGCAGAAATCATTTGAATCAAAGAGGGCAGTAAAAGTAACTTTTAATTACCCTGCACAAAGAACACGACGAACTGAGATGTGGAGATGTGAACTTTGTCAGTGCAGATCTTCCACGCCCTAACTTGGCGGAGGAAGACAGCTACGGCGGCGGCGGAGTGAAGAAATCCATGGCCGGCGCGAGTACGGCGGCGAAGAGGTCGAGGCAGTGAAGCTCTTCCTCACCGGCGACGATGAAGTAGCGGCGGCGCTAGGGTTTGAGAAGCTCAAGCTGGAGAGAGGTCGAGCAGAGTAAAGGAAGTGAGGAAGGGGAGAGGGGGTATTTATAGCCACGGTGAAAAACTGTTCGCCCGAAGATTTTCGACAAACGTGCCCCTGACCCTTCTCATTCGCTTGACATGTGTCACCCACGTACTGAGAAGTGGAGATCGTGGGTGAATAGATAAGTATTTCGTGGGATGCGGAATGGTTTGAGCGGTAAGACCGAAAATTTGGATAAGATAAGTTAAAAGTTCCGTTCGCAAATTCTTCAGCTGACAAAGACACAATGAAGATTTTGAATGAGTTTCAAATAGAACGCAGATGAAGAATTTGTGAAAATATTGGGTTGAGTTTAGCATAGAGGGGGACGGGTCCGATCACATTCACTTAGTAGAAAAAGCAACTTGAAGAATTAGCCATAAGTGAATGCTGTAGAGGACATAAACTCATATATATATATATATATATATATATATATATATATATATATGTATGTAGCCAATGAAGGAAAATGACGGAGAAGGTGAAGACAATGCAAAGTTGAAGAACATGAACAACTGAGGAATTTCAAAAACTGAGGAAAAACTCAAATTGAAGATTTTCAACTTTTGTGGTGGCGTGACCCACCGTATAAGAATGATGATTTCAGACACCGCGTACTTGTCGTAGGGCTCTGAGAATCAAATTATTCATTAATTTCTACACACTTAGAGTGTTATTCTTCATTAATTGAAGAAAAACGTTTCTTCATGTGTTGCACATCTAAGTCATCAATTTTGCATAAGTGTTAGGATGAGTGTCCTTTTCAAAGAACATTCGAAGATTCTAGGATATTTAGCTCACACCGCAACTTGCTAAATCTCTTCTCATCCAAGGGCTTTGTGAAGATATCGGCTAGCTGTACTTCAGTCTTCACATGCTGAATAGAAATGTCGCCCTTCAACACATGATCGTGAAGAAAATGATGACGAATCTGAATGTGCTTTGTCTTTGAGTGCTGAACTGGGTTGTGAGCAATCTTGATGGCACTCTCATTGTCACAGGAGAGAGGCACATTCTTCACGTTGACGCCGTAGTCCTTGAGAGTTTGCTTCATCCACAACAATTGAGCACAGCAAGAACCAGCAGCAATGTACTCAGCTTCAGCAGTAGACAGTAATACGCAGTTCTGTTTCTTCGAGGACCAACAGACCAAAGATAGTCCGAGGAAATGACATGTACCAGATTGTAACGCCCACGATGCGGCTATATCTCCCACGTGTCGAGGCACGACTTAGAGGCATAACCGCATAGTAGTTTTGTCGCAAGAAGGGTCATCTTCACACAATCCCATGTAATGAACAAGAATGGGATAAAGAGTTGGCTTACAATCGCCACTTCACACAATACATAAATATCATCATACATCATCCAAAATACAATCATATAGACCGACTACGGTCAAAATCCAGATGAAAATAAGACAACCCCAAATGCTAGATCCCCGATCGTCCCAACTAGGCTCCACTACTGATCATCAGGAAAAGACACATAGTAACGACCACGTTCCTCGTCGAACTCCCACTTGAGATCGACGCCATCGTCTGCACTGGCATCGTCGGCACCTGCAACTGTTTTTGGTAGAATCTGTGAGTCACGGGGACTCAGCAATCTCACACCCGCGAGATCAAGACTATTTAAGCTTGTAGGACAAGGAGGAGTAGAGAGGTGGAGCTGCAGCGGCAAAAGCATATATGGTGGCTAACTTGCGCATATGAGAGCGAGAAGAGAAGCAAAGGAACGGACGTCATCTAGCAATGACCAAGAAGTGATCCTGAACACCTACTTACGTCAAACATAACATAGACCGTGTTCACTTCCCGGACTCCGCCGAGAAGAGACCATCACGGCTACACACGCAGTTGATGTATTTTAACTTGGGTCAAGTGACAAGTTATCTACAACCGGACATTAACAAATTCCCATCTGCCTCATAACCGCGGGCACGGCTTTCGGAAGATAATACCCTGCAGGGGTGTCCCAACTTAGCCCATCATAAGCTCTCACGGTCAACGAAGGATAAACCTTCTCCCGGAAAGACCCGATCAGTCTCGGAATCCCGGTTTACAAGACATCTCGACAATGGTAAAACAAGACCAGCAAAGCCACCCGAATGTGCCGACAAATCCCGATAGGAGCTGCACATATCTCGTTCTCAGGGCACACCGGATGAGACATCCTACGAGTAAAACCAGACCTCGAGTTTCCAGGAGGGGGCCCCGCAGTCTGCTCAGTTCGGACCAACACTCGAAGGAGCACTGGCCCGGGGGGGTTAAAATAAGATGACCCTCGGGCTCGCGAAAACCCGGGGGAAAAGGCTTAGGTGGCAAATGGTAAAACCAAAGTTGGGCCTTGCTGGAGGAGTTTTATTCAAGGCGAACTGTCAAGGGGGTCCCATAAATCACCCGACCGTGTAAGGAATGCAAACTCAAGGAACATAATCCCGGTATAACAGTAACTAGGGCGGCAAGAATGGAACAAAACACCAGGCATAAGGCCGAGCCTTCCACCCTTTACCAAAATATATAGATGCATTAATTAAATAACAGATGTTGTGATATCCCAACATATCCATGTTCCGACATGGAACAACTTCAACTTCACCTGCAACTAGCAACGCTATAAGAGGGGCTGAGCAAAAGCGGTAACTTAGCCAAACAACGGTTTGCTAGGAGAGGATGGTTAGGGGTTGACATGGCTAAAACGGGAGACATGATATAGCAAGTGATAGGTAGCGGAGCATGGCAATAGAGCGAACAACTAGCATAACAAAGATAGAAGTGATTTCGAGGGGTGGTCATCTTGCCTGCAAGGTTCTCAGAGTTGTCGAAAGCTTGATCCTCGTAAGCGTACTCGACAGGTTCCTCGTTCACGAACTCGTCTCCCGGCTCTACCCAAGACAAGAACACAATCAACAACGAGAAATGCGCAAGCAACATGATGCAAAACATGTATGATATGCGAGATATGATATGCGATGCATATGCGTGCTCCGGAAGGAAAATGATGAACATGGCAGTAACTTGGCAAACCAAGCATGCCACTGGAAAGATGAGGTGATTTCGGTCGAAATCGATATAAAGATCACCGGAATCGGATGCACGGTTTGCAAATGGCAAGCAAAACAAGAATGACACTAATCTGCGATAAACAGCAAGATAGCACTTAAAATACAACAAGTAACAATGCTACAGCACCCCAACATAGCAACAAAGCACATAGCAGTAATCTACAGGAGATGCTTGACAAAAGATGAACACTGAGCTACGGCTAGTTCACAACATATCAAGCTCAAACAAGCATGGCAAAAGTGCAAAAGATTACAGGTTCACAGACTTAGTGAAAAACTGGACATGGCAGAAATCAGCATCAGGTAGCAATGTTTAGAGCACGAAATCAACAAGCTACAGGAACTTAACATAGCAAAACAAGGCATGTTATTGTTCTACTAAATGCACATGAGAAAAGTCCCTTACTTACCATAAGCCAAAAAGGAGCAGAAGATACGATGGCAAACATGTAAACATAGCAAGTTTCGTTATCAGGTTTCAGACTTAGCAGAAAACAGAGCATGGCAGAAATATTAATATGTAGGCCTCTTTGTAAGCTTTATGCACTCACTACAGAGCAATGCATGACACACCAAGCATACCTAAAGCAATATGGCATGTTTATGAAGCTATCCATGGCAAGAACAATTGCATAGCATGTATGGATGAACTACAATAAGCTTGGCAAAAATGCATATCATGTTAAGAATCTGCCAGAAATATTTTATAGCAAAAGTAGAGCAAGATTGAGTCCTGCTATGGTACTCTAAAATTGCAAAAAATTGCAGGAATGGATCAATGACAACTATATCTACAAAACATCCTTACTGAACATCTCCAAAATATGCATGGATCTCCCTGTAGAATCAAGTTTACATGGCAACAAAATTACAGCAGACAAGGACTTGGAGGAATCACTAAGTCCCTGGAATCAGAAATATTACGGGCCTACTTTGCATGCTTGTGATAGTCACCACAGAGATCACAAAAATACATGTACTACACCACTGGAAAGATGGCGTGGCATACTTCAAAACACATGTAGAGCTCATGCTCAAAAGATGCACAGAATAAATGATACAAAAATGACAAATCTCCAAGTTCTGTCAAGAACCAGAGAATAACAGCAACTAGCCCTCTTCCAACGAAGATTTGGGCATCAAGATTACCTCTAATGAACATGGTGCAATTGAACAAAATGAAGAGCATCACGAGGCGAACAATTTGACATATTACACGCGCGAATCGGAGCTACATGCACAAAGTTACGGCATCGGGAACAGAGCAAGATGCAAATGGAATTCTGGGACTTGGAAGAAATAACGGGGTGTTCGAGAGAAAGTCAACGGGGCACTGTACCATATCCCGATCGGATCGAGCCCGAGCTCCTCGAGCTACCGACGGCGACGGCGAGGCAGGGGCCGGCGGGCCTGGCCGGAGGAGAAGAAGGGGCCGAGGAAGGGAGGCAGCGCCGGAGGAGGGGGTCGCCGGCGGGGGCGGCGAGCGCCGGAGGCGCGACGACGGCGATTGTCGAGCGGCGGCAGAGG
>NC_057805.1:408044884-408054559 GCF_018294505.1 Triticum aestivum | reverse complement strand
AGGCGCGCCACGCGGCGCTCTGCGGTTCGTCGGTTTCGGCGGCGGACGTGTCCGGCCGACGGCGGACGCGTCCGGCGGCGCGGAGGGGAAAAAATCTAGGGTTCGTCTGCGAATCCGTTTTGGGCTGGGAGACTCCAAATGAGGTGCGGTTTTCGCCCACACGATCGTGCTCGAACGACCTAGAGCATGGAAGAGAGTTTGGTGGGTTTTGGGCTGGTTTTGGAGGGGGTTTTTGCTGGACACCCAGATGGACTTTGCGGATGCCCGGTTAACCGTTGGAGTACCAAACGACCTCCGAATGGAACGAAACTTGACCGGTAGTCTTCGAGTGGTATGTTAAGACCACTTGACAAGCCTCGGTCCATTCCGAGAAAGTTTGACACACGCACATGAAAGAAAACAAGAGGGGTGCACCGGAGGAGATAGGAGCGCCGGATTGGAAAACGGACAACGGGGAAAATGCTCGGATGCATGAGACGAACACGTATGCAAATGTAATGCGCATGATGACATGATATGAAAATGCATGACATGACAAAATACAAAACGAAAGACAAAACCCGACAACGGAGGGAAAAACATAACCCATAGCCGGAAATGGCAAGAGTCGGAGTTACAAATATGGCAAGTTACATGCGGGGTGTTACAACACTCCACCACTACGAGAGGATCTCGTCCCGAGATCTAGGACTGAAAGAACTCCGGATATTCGGAACGGAGATGGTCCTCGTGTTCCCAGGTGGCTTCCCGGTCGGAATGGTGCGACCACTTCACTTTGAGGAATTTGATAGACTTGTTGCGAGTCTTGCGCTCAGTTTCTTCAAGAATAGCAACTGGGTTCTCATGATAATACAAATCTTCTCGGAGGTCAATCTCTTCGAAGTCGATAGTGCGCTCAGGCGTCTTGAATCACTTGCGGAGCTGTGACACGTGGAACACATCGTGCACGTTCGCGAAGTTGGAAGGAAGCTCAAGTTGATAGGCGAGGTCGCCTCTTTTGCCAATGATCTTGAAAGGACCCACGTATCTAGGGGCAAGCTTCCCTTTGATACCGAAGCGACGAGTGCCTTTCATAGGAGAGACGCGGAGGTAGACATGGTCTCCGATCTCGAAAGCCAAATCACGATGCTTACTATCATAGTAGCTCTTCTGGCGCGATTGCGCGGCTTTGAGATTATCACGGATGAATTTACATATTTCTTCAGCTTCACTGATTAAGTCATTGCCAAGAAGTTGGCCTTCACCAGTCTCTGACCAATTGAGAGGAGTACGACACTTTCTGCCATAGAGAATCTCGAATGGGGCCTTGCCCGAACTCGCTTGGAAGCTGTTGTTGTAGGAGAATTCAACATAAGGAAGACAATCTTCCCATTTCATGCCAAAGGAAATGGCACAAGCCCTGAGCATATCTTCAAGAATTTGATTGACTCGCTCGACTTGGCCACTAGTTTGAGGATGGAAAGCTGTGCTGAAGCGAATGTTTGTGCCCATGGCCTTCTGGAAGGAGTCCCAGAACTTAGAGGTGAAGATGCTTCCACGATCAGAAGAAATCAATTGTGGAATGACGTGCAAGGAGACAATTCTGGAGGTGTAGAGCTCTGCCAGCTGAGCTGCTGTGATGGATTCTCTGATTGGAAGGAAATGAGCTACTTTAGAGAGCTTGTCGATGACAACAAAGATAGCATCATTTCCGCACTTGGACTTTGGAAATCCAGTCACGAAGTTCATTTCGATATGATCAAACTTCCATTCTGGAATAGCGAGAGGTTGGAGGAGACCAGCTGGTCGTTGGTGTTCTGCTTTCACTCTTCTGCAGACATCACATTCATTCACGAATTGAGCAATTTCTCGCTTCATTCGAGTCCACCAATACGACTGCTTGAGGTCATGATACATCTTCGTACTTCCAGGATGAATGGAAAGGAGAGAATAGTGCGCCTCGTTCATTATGACTTTCCTGAGATCACCTTTCGGAACCACAATCCGGTCCTCGAAGAACAAAGTGTCTCTGTCATCAATGCGATAGCACTTGTATTTGGAAAGACCCTTGTCGATACCACGTTTCACCTTCTTCACCATGGCATCAAGGAGTTGTCCCTCACGAATTTGATCTTCCAAAGTAGGAGATACTATGAGGTTGGCAAGAACGCCTTGAGGAACAACTTGGAGATTCAGCTTGCGGAAAGCTTCACAAAGATCCGGTTGGAAAGGCTTGAGAATTAAGCTGTTGCAATAAGCTTTCCTGCTTAAAGCATCTGCAATGACATTAGCCTTGCCTGGAGTATATTCGATACTCGTATTGTACTCTTGGATCATTTCGACCCATCGAGTCTGCCTGAGGTTGAGGTTGGGCTGAGTGAAGATATACTTGAGACTCTTGTGATCAGTGAAAATGTCCACTTGTCTTCCCAACAAGAGATGTCTCCACGTAATCAATGCATGGACAACTTCCGCCAACTCAAGATCGTGAGTGGGGTAGTTCTTCTCGTTGGGCTTCAACTGCCGAGAGGTATAGGCCACAACTTTCTTCTCTTGCATTAACACAGCACCGAGACCTTGGAGAGAAGCATCACAGAAAACTTCATACGGCTTGGATTCATCAGGAGGAGTCAAGATAGGAGCTGTGACTAGTTTCTGTTTGAGAGTGTTGAAAGCAACGTCACACTCAGGAGACCAGACATACTTCACATGCTTCTGTAGGAGGTTAGAAAGAGGCTTTGCAATCTTGGAGAAATTCTCAATGAATCTTCGGCAATAGCTTGCAAGACCCAGAAAACTGCAGAGCTGCTTGACATTTTGAGGAGGTTCCCAATCCATAACTGCGGACACCTTCTCGGGGTTAACAGCGATGCCTTTGGCAGAGATGATGTGACCAAGGAAAAGAACTTCATCGAGCCAAAACTCACATTTGGAGAACTTCGCATAGAATTGATACTCTCTGAGCTTGTCGAGCACCAATCACAAATGTTTGGCATGATCCTGCTTATTCTTGGAGAAGACCAAGATATCATCGAGATACACCAGAACGAATTCATTGGTATAAGGGTTGAAGATGAAATTCATCATCCGAGAGAACACCGGAGGAGCATTGACAAGGCCGAAAGACACGACAGTATATTCATAAGAACCAAAGCTTGTTCTGAATGCTGTCTTGGGAATATCTTCTTCACGAATGTGAATCTGATGATAACCCATATGAAGGTCAAGCTTCGAGAACACTTTAGCACCTTTGAGTTGCTCAAATAGCTCATTGATGTTGGGAAGTGGATACTTGTTCTTGATTGTCTTCTTGTTCAATGGACGGTAGTCGACACAAAGTCGGTCCGTGCCATCCTTCTTCTTGACAAAAAGAACACCACAACCCCATGGAGAAGAACTCGGTCTGATCAAACCCAGACGCTCTTGTTCATCGAGCTGCTTCTTCAATTCCTTCAGCTTGTTAGGTCCAAGCTTGTATGGACGCTTGCAAACAGGTACAGTACCAGGCTCTAGTTCGATAACGAACTCAACTGGCCGGTGCGGAGGCATACCCGGAAGCTCTTCTGGAAAGACATCTTGATACTCGCAAACGACTGGAATTTGAGAGATGGCATCCAATTCGCCCTTCTCATTGAGAGAGAAAAACCGAATGGTTTCGTCACGAGCGACAAAAATAATCACATCCTCAGACGAGTGTGTCAATTGAATTTCCCTGGCAGCACAATCAAGTTGAGCCTTGTGCTTAGAAAGCCAGTCCATCCCGAGAATAAGATCAATATCCGAGTCACCAAGAACAATTGGAGAAGACTGAAATCTATAGTCGCCCATCTTGATGGAGACATCGGGAGCAACCAAACTAGACGACAAAAGCTTACCCGGAGAAACAACTTGCATAACTTTGGATAAAATCTCTGTGTCAACATTGTGCTTCGATGCAAATGGGTATGACAAGAAAGAATGCGAAGCACCAGTATCAAAAGAACTTTTGCAGGAATATCATTAACTGAGAGGTTACCCATTATCACATCAGTAGATTCCTCCGCTTGAGCTGCATTCATCATGTTCACCTTAGCAGACTTTGGATTATGCTTGACCACTGCATTGCTGGAAGATCTGACAGGAGGAGGAGGAAGACGCCTCTGGTTGAAGCACTTGTTAGCATAGTGACCTTTCTGCTGACATTTGTTGCAAGTCACCTCTGAGAGTGGACGGTGAGAAGGAGCATTGGACTTTGGAGCTTGATTCTGAGACTTGTTCTGATAGCCAGAGTTGGAGGAGTTTGAAGAACCATGGCCACCTTTGTTATTCTGCTGGTAAGGCTGACGAAACGGAGGAGGAGGAGGCAACCAGAACTTCTGTTGCTTAGCTGACACAAGTGAGGAAGAAGAAGACTGAACTGCGTCTCTGACTCTCTTCTTAGAAGCCTGACACTTGAGCTGAGCAGCCTCTTGCTTCAGTGCCATATTGTAGAATTGATCAAAGTGAGTAGGCTCAACAAGAACGAGAGCTAACTGCATATCCTCTTTAAGGCCACCTCTGAAGTGATAGATCATACTCTTCTCATCAGGAACGTCTTGTTTAGCGAAGCGAGCAAGTTTCTGAAACTGAATGTTGTATTGATACACAGACATGTTTCCTTGCTTGAGATTGCGGAACTCCTCACGCTTGCTCTCAACAACACATTGTGGAATGTGGTGCGCTTTGAAGTCCCGACAGAAGTCAGTCCAAGTGATCACACGACCTCCTCTGGAATCTTTGTATTGTTGAAACCAATCAGCAGCTTGGTCCTTGAGCTGGAAAGAAGCGAACTTGACAAAGTCCTCAGGCCTGACATTGCTACATTCAAAATGCTTGTTGATGTCCACGAGCCAATCATCGGCATCCGTGGGCTCGGCACAGTAGCTGAAAGACTTGGGCTGATTTGCGAGGAACTGGTTGAGAGTGGCAAAGTGAAACTGATTGTTGCCTTGACCTTGATTGCCTTGATTGCCTTGCCCTTGAGTACGTTCTTGCAAGAGTTGCAGAATCATCTGAGCATTGGCATTGGTGGCTGCCATGATTGCTTGCCATGCCTCCGGAGGTGGAGGTGGTGGCGGAGGGTTCGCTTGACTCCCTTCATTGCGATCCGGATTCTGACGCGTTGGCGGAGCCATCCTAAAGAGGGTGACATCCGTTAGCATCTTGATAGATAAAAAGATAAGTAGAATCAACGGACAGAAATTGCAACATATAGTCTTCACAAAAAAACATTCGAACGAAGATGAACGAATGACTTCCGTAGTAAATCATCACACTTCCATAAGTTGAGAAGCCACTTGAAAAAGATATGGAATGATCATATGAATTCGAAGCAATTCGAATACCACAATACAAAATAAAACAAAGTATTGGCTTGCAAAATAAGCCGGAACAAACATATGATAGAGGTTTCGTCCGAAGTTTTCGTGGTGGGGTCCACACGGGCTCAATCGTACAGCACCATCATGTACAAGGCTGTGCACATGACATACGAAGCGTCCCCGAGTCGGCAAAGCCATGGACTCTTTAAGACACAACGAGACCACTGTAAAATCAACCGTATACAGGCGGACCACTAGACGTCGAACCCCAATCTCATATCATGCGTCTGTCGGAAAGATATCCTAAGGCTACTAGAATTCCCACTTATAAACTCCCGAAACTTTCTGGTTATGCAATCTGGTGTAGGGGATACAGGGGACACAAATATATATCACCCAAACTAACAATCCCTAGATCCAGCTGTATCCATCCGTCAACACATAACCAAGAAACCTTCGGAAATCGTTTACCTCAACCTTCGAAAAACATCCGTTATACAAGTTATGGCAATACTCCCGAACTCCCGCCCCAGTACTGGGTGGCGTCGAGGTGATCTCACCAACAACTGCATAAAAGAGATTCCAATGTCGGCGAAACTCAGGTATTCCAGAACTGCAACGATAAAATTGTGCGACAACACCTCGGAGCTCAACTCCCCGGGACACTGCCCCAACCCCTAAATGTCAGGAGGCACCAAGAACAATGTTCTCGTCACAAATCCATCGGAACGATTCCAAGATACCCGCGTGATCCTAAAATTTTTTTTAGTGAAATTTGAGGAGAGAGTAGTCAAAACTTCTACGACAGGAGACCTCACCAGAGCGACGAAGGGACTGAGGAGTAAAAAGAATCCTACTCTCCGATATATATAATCCTAAGACTCAAAACATTTTTGTTCTAGACTCAACAACGCCAGCGAGTCGATCAAGCAGGGGGCTCCTAAGTCGGGGATGGCTCTGATTACCAACTTGTAACGCCCACGATGCGGCTATATCTCCCTCGTGTCGAGGCACGACTTAGAGGCATAACCGCATAGTAGTTTTGTCGCAAGAAGGGTCATCTTCACACAATCCCATGTAATGAACAAGAATGTGATAAAGAGTTGGCTTACAATCGCCACTTCACACAATACATAAATATCATCATACATCATCCAAAATACAATCATATAGACCGACTACGGTCAAAATCCAGATGAAAAAAAGACAACCCCAAATGCTAGATCCCCGATCGTCCCAACTGGGCTCCACTACTGATCATCAGGAAAAGACCCATAGTAACGACCACGTTCCTCGTCGAACTCCCACTTGAGATCGACGCCATCGTCTGCACTGGCATCGTCGGCACCTGCAACTGTTTTTGGTAGAATCTGTGAGTCACGGGGACTCAGCAATCTCACACCCGCGAGATCAAGACTATTTAAGCTTGTAGGACAAGGAGGAGTAGAGAGGTGGAGCTGCAGCGGCAAAAGCATATATGGTGGCTAACTTGCGCATATGAGAGCGAGAAGAGAAGCAAAGGAACGGGCGTCATCTAGCAATGACCAAGAAGTGATCCTGAACACCTACTTACGTCAAACATAACACAGACCGTGTTCACTTCCCGGACTCCGCCGAGAAGACCATCACGGCTACACACGCAGTTGATATATTTTAACTTGGGTCAAGTGACAAGTTATCTACAACCGGACATTATCAAATTCCCATCTGCCTCATAACCGCGGGCACGGCTTTCGAAAGATAATACCCTGCAGGGGTGTCCCAACTTAGCCCATCATAAGCTCTCACGGTCAACGAAGGATAAACCTTCTCCCGGAAAGACCCGATCAGTCTCGGAATCCCGGTTTACAAGACATCTCGACAATGGTAAAACAAGACCAGCAAAGCCACCCGAATGTGCCGACAAATCCCGATAGGAGCTGCACATATCTCGTTCTCAGGGCACACCGGATGAGACATCCTACGAGTAAAACCAGACCTCGAGTTTCCAGGAGGGGCCCCCGCAGTCTGCTCAGTTCGGACCAACACTCGAAGGAGCACTGGCCCGGGGGGGGGGGGTTAAAATAAGATGACCCTCGGGCTCGCGAAAACCCGGGGGAAAAGGCTTAGGTGGCAAATGGTAAAACCAAAGTTGGGCCTGGCTGGAGGAGTTTTATTCAAGGCGAACTGTCAAGGGGGTCCCATAAATCACCCGACCGTGTAAGGAACGCAAACTCAAGGAACATAATCCCGGTATAACAGTAACTAGGGCGGCAAGAGTGGAACAAAACACCAGGCATAAGGCCGAGCCTTCCACCCTTTACCAAAATATATAGATGCATTAATTAAATAAGAGATATTGTGATATCCCAACATATCCATGTTCCGACATGGAACAACTTCAACTTCACCTGCAACTAGCAACGCTATAAGAGGGGCTGAGCAAAAGCGGTAACTTAGCCAAACAACGGTTTGCTAGGAGAGGATGGTTAGGGGCTGACATGGCTAAAATGGGAGACATGATATAGCAAGTGATAGGTAGCGGAGCATGGCAATAGAGCGAACAACTAGCATAGCAAAGATAGAAGTGATTTCGAGGGGTGGTCATCTTGCCTGCAAGGTTCTCAGAGTTGTCGAAAGCTTGATCCTCGTAAGCGTACTCGACAGGTTCCTCGTTCACGAACTCGTCTCCCGGCTCTACCCAAGACAAGAACACAAACAAACGAAACCACAATCAACAACGAGAAATGCGCAAGCAACATGATGCAAAACATGTATGATATGCGATGCATATGCGTGCTCCGGAAGGAAAATGATGAACATGGCAGTAAATTGGCAAACCAAGCATGCCACTGGAAAGATGAGGTGATTTCGGTCGAAATCGATATAAAGATCACCGGAATCGGATGCACGGTTTGCAAATGGCAAGCAAAACAAGAATGACACTAATCTGCGATAAACAGCAAGATAGCACTTAAAATACAACAAGTAACAATGCTACAGCACCCCAACATAGCAACAAAGCACATGGAAGTAATCTACAAGAGATGCTTGACAAAAGATGAACACTGAGCTACGGCTAGTTCACAACATATCAAGCTCAAACAAGCATGGCAAAAGTGCAAAAGATTACAGGTTCACAGACAGTGAAAAACTGGACATGGCAGAAATCAGCATCAGGTAGCAATGTTTAGAGCACGAAATCAACAAGCTACAGGAACTTAAAATAGCAAAACAAGGCATGTTAGTGTTCTACTAAATGCACATGAGAAAAGTCCCTTACTTACCATAAGCCAAAAAGGAGCAGAAGATATGATGGCAAGCATGTAAACATTGCAAGTTTCGTTATCAGGTTTCAGACTTAGCAGAAAACAGAGCATGGCAGAAATATTAATATGTAGGCCTCTTTGTAAGCTTTATGCACTCACTACAGAGCAATGCATGACACACCAAGCATACCTACAGCAATATGGCATGTTTATGAAGCTATCCATGGCAAGAACAATTGCATAGCATGTATGGATGAACTACAATAAGCTTGGCAAAAATGCATATCATGTTAAGAATCTGCCAGAAATATTTTATAGCAAAAGTAGAGCAAAATTGAGTCCTGCTATGGTACTCTAAAATTTCAAACAATTGCAGGAATGGATCAATGACAACTATAGCTACAAAACATCCTTACTGAACATCTCCAAAATATGCATGGATCTCTCTGTAGAATCAAGTTTACATGGCAACAAAATTACAGCAAACAAGGACTTAGAGGAATCACGAAGTCCCTGGAATCAGAAATATTACGGGGCCTACTTTGCATGCTTGTGCTAGTCACCACAGAGATCACAAAAATACATGTACTACACTACTGGAAAGATGGCGTGGCATACTTCAAAACACATGTAGAGCTCATGCTCAAAAGATGCACAGAATAAATGATACAAAAATGACAAATCTCCAAGTTCTGTCAAGAACCAGAGAATAACAGCAACTAGCCCTCTTCCAACGAAGATTTGGGCATCAAGATTACCTCTAATGAACATGGTGCAATTGAACAAAATGAAGAGCATCACGAGGCGAACAATTTGACATATTACACGCGCGAATCGGAGCTACATGCACAAAGTTACGGCATCGGGAACAGAGCAAGATGCAAATGGAATTCTGGGACTTGGAAGAAATAACGGGGTGTTCGAGAGAAAGTCAACGGGGCACTGTACCAGATCCCGATCGGATCGAGCCCGAGCTCCTCGAGCTACCGACGGCGACGGCGAGGCAGGGGCCGGCGGGCCTGGCCGGAGGAGAAGAAGGGGCCGAGGAAGGGAGGCAGCGCCGGAGGAGGGGGTCGCCGGCGGGGGCGGCGAGCGCCGGAGGCGCGACG
>NC_057805.1:408027498-408044461 GCF_018294505.1 Triticum aestivum | reverse complement strand
CTGCGGTTCGTCGGTTTCGGCGGCGGACGTGTCCGGCCGACGGCGGACGCGTCCGGCGACGCGGAGGGGAAAAAATCTAGGGTTCGTCTGCGAATCCGTTTTGGGCTGGGAGACTCCAAATGAGGTGCGGTTTTCGCCCACACGATCGTGCTCGAACGACCTAGAGCATGGAAGAGAGTTTGGTGGGTTTTGGGCTGGTTTTGGAGGGGGTTTTTGCTGGACACCCAGATGGACTTTGCGGATGCCCGGTTAACCGTTGGAGTACCAAACGACCTCCGAATGGAACGAAACTTGACCGGTAGTCTTCGAGTGGTAAATTAAGACCACTTGACAAGCCTCGGTCCATTCCGAGAAAGTTTGACACACGCACATTAAAGAAAACAAGAGGGGTGCACCGGAGGAGATAGGAGCGCCGGATTGGAAAACGGACAACGGGGAAAATGCTCGGATGCATGAGACGAACACGTATGCAAATGTAATGCGCATGATGACATGATATGAAAATGCATGACATGAAAAAATACAAAACGAAAGACAAAACCCGACAACGGAGGGAAAAACATAACCCATAGCCGGAAATGGCAAGAGTCGGAGTTACAAATATGGCAAGTTACATGCGGGGTGTTACACAGATGTTGACTTGCGATCCACACGAGCACCAGCATAGTCAGAGTCAGAATATCCAATGAGATCAAAAGCCGAGCCCTTGGGGTACCATAATCCAAGTGTTGGTGTGTGAGCTAGATATCGAAGAATATGCTTCACAACCTTATGGTGTGATTCCTTCGGTGTAGCTTGAAATTGGGCACACATGCAAACACTAAGCATTATAGCTCGCCTAGATGCACATAAATACAATAAAGAACCAATCATGGAGCGGTATACCTTTTGATCGAAGTCAATACCATTTTCATCAGCGCACAGATGGCCATTTGTGGGCATCGAATTTTGACGCCTTTGCAATCTTGCATGCCGAATTTCCTCGGTACATCCTTGAGGCATTTCTCCTGAGATATGAATATGCCATTGCACTGTTGACGAATTTGAAGACCTAAGAAGAATTTCAATTCTCCCATCATAGACATTTGATATTCTTCACTCAACATATAGGCAAATTCATCACTATAATGTTGGTCAGTACAGCCAAAGATAGTATCATCAACATATATTTGGCACACAAACAATTCACCATCATAAGATTTAGTGAAAAGAGTAGGGTCGAGTGAACCGTGTTTGAAGCCTTTCTTCATGAGGAGTTCCTTCAAAGTATCATACCATGCCCGAGGGGCCTGCTTGAGGCCATAGAGGGCCTTATTGAGTCTGAAGACTTTGTCAGGATGCTTTGGATCTTCAAAACCTGGGGGTTGGGCAACATATACTTCTTCCTCAAGCTTACCATTGAGGAATGCACTTTTCATATCCATTTGATATAAAAGTGATATCATGATGGTTAGCATAAGCAAGTAATATGCGAATAGCTTCATGTCTAGCAACAGGTGCAAAAGTTTCATCGAAATCAATTCCTTCAACATGTGTGTAGCCTTGAGCTACAAGCCGTGCCTTATTCCTCACCACAAGGCCATTTTCATCTTGCTTGTTGCGGTAGATCCACTTTGTGCCAATGATATTGTGCTTGCGAGGATCTGGACGTTTAACCAGTTCCCAGACGTTGTTGAGCTCGAATTGATTTAAGTCTTCTTGCATGGCCTGAATCCACTCAGGCTCCAGAAATGCTTCATCTACCTTAGTGGGCTCTGTGATAGAGACAAAAGCATAGTGCCCACAAAAGTTAGATAAATGTGAAGCTTTTGAGCGTGTGAGAGGACTCGGTGCTTCAATGTCATCGATGATCTTTTCAACTTGCACTTCTTTTGCAACACGAGGATGAGCTGGTTGTCGTCGAGGAATTTGATCAGCATTTTCTTCAGCAGCATTTTCTTCAGTGTTTTCTTCAGGTGCATTAGCTCGACGTTCTTCACGTTCTGGAATGAATTCTTCAGCAGATTGTTTGGTAGGAATGACATCCTCAGTAGCCTTGAACTTGATAGATTCCTCAGGTGCTGGTTCATCTATCACAGAGGGTAGGTGCTCTCTTTGCGAGCCATTAGTTTCATCGAACCGCACATCTATAGTTTCAACAACCTTGTGAAGAACGTTGTTGAAGACTCTGTAGGTGTGCGAGTCCATTCCGTAACCAAGCAACCTTCATGTGCTTTTGGTGCAAATTTAGCATTGTGATGAGGGTCTCTAATCCAACATTTAGCACCGAAGACTTTGAAATAACTGACATTGGGTTTCTTGTCAGTGAGGAGTTCATAGGCAGTCTTCTTGAAGAATTTGTGAAGATATACCCTGTTGATGATGTGGCATGCAGTATAAATTGCCTCAATCCAGAAGTGACGAGGCGTCTTGTACTCATCAAGCATAGTGCGAGCCATCTTAACAAGAGTTCTGTTCTTGCGCTCCACGACGCCATTCTGCTGAGGAGTGTAAGGAGCAGATAACTCATGAGTAATACCAAGTTCATCAAGACCAGAATTCTTGAACTCAGTTCCATTGTCACTTCTGATGTTCTTGATTTTCACACCGAAGTTGGTTGAAGCCCTCGAGGAAAACCGTTTGAAGACTTCCTGCACTTCATGTTTGTAAGTGACAATATGTACCCAAGTGTAACGAGAGTAATCATCAACAATAACAAAGCCATAGAGAGATGCATCATTTGTGACAGCTGAGTAATGGTTAGGACCAAAGAGGTCCATGTGAAGCAATTCGAATGGTCGAGCAGTGGTCATGATAGTCTTCGCTGGATGCTTAGCCTTGGTCATCTTTCCAGCTTCATAGGCTCCGCATAAGTGATCCTTGAGGAATTTGACATTCTGAATGCCAATGACATGCTTCTTCTTCGCAAGCGTGTGCAAATTCCTCATGCGTGGATGACCAAGTCGTCGATGCCATAGCCAGCCTTCTGAAGCTTTTGCAAGTAGGCACACGGCTGGTTACGGTCCTGTAGAGAAATCGACAATATACAAGTCTCCTCTCCTAAAGCCTTCGAAGACTTTGGAATTGTCAGCTTCCATAACCACAACACAACGATACTTGCCAAAGACAACAACCATATCAAGACAGCAAAGCATTGGGACAGACATGAGGTTGTATCCTAAGGACTCGACAAGCATGACTTTTTCCATGTGTCGATCCTTTGTGATCGCAACCTTACCTAGACCCAATTCCTGACTTTTGCCTTTGTCAGCGAAGATGATATGCTTCAGATGCGATGGTGATAAGGGAGCATCCATCAATAGATTCTTGTCACCAGTCATGTGATTTGCACATCCACTATCGAGGACCCACTCAGTGGCTTTGGGTTGATCATCCCGCAGATGAATTAGTGCAGCTTACAAACTTCATATACTTCATAAGTGAAGAATATGACATCACAATTCATCAGACCAATTTCATCAAGCAATGCAACAGTTAAAACAATATGAGGACATGAGAAATGGAAGTTCATTTCTTCATGATTAGCCTATGTCCTTTTAGGCAATCTCAGGTCTCCAGCAAATTCTTCAGACGTTTAAGCACGTCTGGAGACCTGACCCTGCAGAAGAGATTAGTCCTTTTTCTTCACCACCCACATCTGAAGGGGTGGCAAAGAGTTCATCACTCTGCGAGCTCCATATGAGAAAGGTGGCATAGAAGCCAATCCATTTCGTTTCACATAAGAGGAGTTAGGGTAAGCATATGAATAAGCAGAGAAATTCTTCGAGGACTTATGAACATACTGATTAGAAGAATAATGCTCATATTCATAGCCCTTAGCTCTTCCCTGCGAAACAGAGTTGTTAGCACGATGATGTTCATATGAGGACTTTGATCCTTTTGAGGAATATGATCCACGTGAGGAATTCGATTCGTATGAGGACATGGATCCATAAGAAGAATTTGGTCCATATGAAGAATTTGATCTGGGGTTCCTATTCTTCACATGTGGTGTCATGAGGACATTCACCTGAAGACTTTCAAGGCACCTTTTGGGAACCCAGATTTTCTTCATAGGAGAACCGTTCCTGTAGTTAGTGCCAACATATCTAGCAAATACTTCACCATTCTAATTTTTAAACAGTTTATAGTTGGAGTCAAATGACTCACCAGAAGAATGAGAAGATTCACATGTAAAGCCAGATAAATTAGATGGATCAACTGGAGGTCCCTTTGCAGCAACCCATGAGGTTTTGGGGTACTGCTCAGGCTTCCAATATGTACCATCAGCATTGAGTTTCCTCTCAAAAGCAATACCCTCTTTCATAGGGTTCCTGTTGAGGATCTGCTTTTTAAGCACATCACAAAGGGTCTGATGCCCTTTGAGGCTTTTGTACATGCCTGTCATGTACAATTCCTTCAGCCCTGCATCGTCAGTGATACTAGCAATGTCCTCAGATGAGGAATTAGTCATAGCAGAGACAATTGAAGAATTTGTAGCATTACAAGCATTTGAACATTCAGGTGAAGAATTAGGAGATTCACGTTCAATTCATTTCAAACATGGAGGAACAAATTCTTCCTGAGGAGAGCTGATTTGTTGAGCAAGTAATGAATCGCGCTCCTTCTGAAGATCTTGATAACTCACTCTTAGCTTCTCAAGATCTTGCTTTCTTTGAAGAAATTCATAAGAAAGCTTCTCATGATCAGATAAGAGAGTGTTATGATGACCTCGAAGGTTGTCAAACCTAGTCTGAAGTCTCTGAAGATTTTCAGTCAAGGTTTTAGTGCGATCCATTTCTTCACCCAACATATCATCACTTTTGTCTAGCATGTTTTGAACCTTTTCAAAAGCCCTTTGTCGTTTCACAACAATCTTAGCAAGTTTAGAGTAGCTGGGCTTGAGGTTTTCATCAGATTCATTCTCACTAGATTCAGAGGAGGTATATTTGAGTACCTTGGCACCCTTTGCCATGAAGCAATAGGTGGGAGCATAGTCATCATTGCCTTCATCAGCCTTGTTGGTGAAGCCATTTTCTTCAGAGTTGAAGATAGACTTGCTGACGAATGCAGTAGCGAGAGCTAGACTCGCTACTCCAGACTCGGACTCCTCAGATGCCTCCTCTTCCTCATGTTCCTCAGATTCAGCTTCAGAGTCCATTTCCTTGCCAATGAATGCCCGAGCCTTCTTGGAGATGCTCTTCTTGTGAGATGAAGACTTTGAGGATTTTGATGATGAAGATTTTGAGGATTTCTTCTTTTTCCTTGCATCATCAGAACTGTAATCATTGTATTTCTTCTTCTTTGATTCCTTTTCCCACTGAGGACAATCTTGAATGTAGTGTCCAGGTTTCTTGCATTTGTGACAAAGCCTCTTCTTGTAGTCACTGGATGAGGAATCATTGCTCCTTGAGGATCTTCCAAAGCGACCACGTCTTGAGAACTTTTGAAATTTCTTCATGAGCAGTGCTAGTTCCTGGCTTAGTTCTGCAGGATCACCAAGGCTGCTGCCAGAGTATTCATCTTCAGACTCAGAAGCTGCCTTGGCCTTCAGTGCAGGTGATCTGCCATAGCTCGAACCATAGAGGTCTCTCTTTTTAGCAAGCTGGAACTCATGAGTATTTAGCCTTTCGAGGATATCAGCGGGATCAAGTGACTTGTAATCAGCACGTTCTTGTATCATCAATGCCAGAGTATCAAATGAGGAATCAAGCGAGCTCAACAATTTCTTCCCCACCTCATGGTCGGTGATGTCAGTGGCACCAAGCGCTTGAAGCTCATTTGAGATGTCAGTGAGGCGATCGAAGGTTTGTTGAACATTTTCATTGGTGAGTCTTTTGAAGCGGTTGAAGAGATTGCGAAGAACATCAACTCGAGAGTCATGCTGAGTTGAGACTCCTTCATTCACTTTGGACAGCCTATCCCAGATAAGATTAGCAGTTTCCAAAGCACTCACTCTTCCATACTGTCCTTTGCTCAGATGGCCACATATGATATTCTTCGCTTGAGAATCGAGTTGCTTGAATCTCTTCACATCGGTAGCATTCAGTGAAGGTGAGACAGAGGGAACACCATTTTCCACAACATACCAGAGATCGTTATCAATTGCCTCAAGATGCATTCGCATATTATTCTTCCAGTAGGGGTAGTCCGTCCCATCGAAGGTAGGACACCCAGCAGAGACCTTGATCATAACTGCAGTCGACATTACTAAAACTCTAGGCAGTTAAACCAAAATCACACAGAACAAGGGAGTACCTTGCTCTGATAGCAATTGAAAGTGTGTTATATCGACTAGATGGGGGGGGTGAACAGGCGATTTTTATGAATTCTTGACTGAGGAATTTTCCGGTGAGGAAATTCCTTAGCGAAGAACTACTTGCAGCGGAATAAGTACTCAAAAATAAGCATAACAGAATACAAGCATGGTTATCATGATGAAATGAAGACAAGCATAGAGTACAGAAAGCGTAATCACAGGATAACACAGGATGAAGACAAACAGATTGAAGAAATTGAACTGAGGAAATTGAGAAAGTCTTCAGTCAAAGTCTTCAAACACAGATATGACAAGCACACAACACAGTAATGAGGAAATGAAAGAGTTTAGGAAATAGAACCAGTAGGCTTGGTGAAGACAATGATTTGGTAGACCAGTTCCAACTGTTGTCTCAGTTGTACATCTGGTTGGAGCGGCTAGGTATTTAAACCTGAGGACACACAGTCCTCACCGTATTCTCCTTGAGCTAAGGTCACACAGACCTCACCCAATCACTCGTGGTAAGTATTCAGGTGACTTCTGAACCTTCACAAACTCGGTCACTCGGCGATCCACAATTCCTCTTGGATGCTCTAGACCATGACCCCTAGCCGTCTGGAAGAAGCACACAGTCTTCAAAGGTAACAAGCATCGGATCCACGCAGGATCAATCTCATTAGTGATGCTCAATCACTTTGGGTTTGTAGGTGTTTGGGTTTGGGTTTTACCTCACTCGATGATTTTCGCTCAAAGTCCTCGGAGGATGGGATGCTCTCAAATGACAAGTGTTAGTTTCTCTCAGAGCAGCCAACTAGCTAGTGGTTGTAGGGGGCGGCTATTTATAGCCTAGGGAGCAGCCCAACATGACAAGACATAAATGCCCTTCAATGATATGACCGTTAGGTGGATAAGATATTTTGGGACAGCTGGCGTGTAGCACAACAACGGTCGGAAATATGAGGCTCAAATTCCTCAGGGCTATCATGTTCCTCACTATGTAGGCAATCCGCACTGGCGAATTCCTAACTCCTCAGTCAGAAAAAATTCCTCAGAGACCAGAAGAACTTCGTCTCTGTCACTGAAGAATATGACTGAACTATATGAGATTTGCAATGGCTTCACTCGAAGGGATTGGTAGGTGTAGGATTTTGAGTTGAGCATCACATGGAAATTTTTCCTTAGTATTTCCTCGACCCCCTTTAATAGTACGGTGTTTCCTATGACTCAAGAAAGAGAAAATGAAACTACAAAAACAAATGTCTTCACGCTTCATGTTCCTCAAATGAATACCAAGTCTTCAAGGTCACACCAATTTCTTCACTTTCAAAGTCTTCAAAAAGTCTTCAGAAATCCAAAGTCTTTAGTCGAAGAACTTCATTTTTAGGGGTCGACTTTCTCTTGTATATCAAACTCCTCATAGACTTATAGACCTGTGTACACTCATAAACACATTAGTCCCTTAACCTATAAGTCTTCAATACACCAAAATCACTAAGGGGAACTAGATGCACTTACATTAACGGAAACCTCCGGGTTAAAGGTAACACGACGATGCTGCCTCGAGGGCTCTCCCTCAGGGGCAGGGGTAGGATGAAGCATCGGGGCTACAGGGGTAGTGAAAGTGAAACCCACTCGCTAGGAGTACTGAGAGGATTCACGGCCGAGACGTCCGTGCTACTCGGAGGAGTAACCGGTGAAATAGCAGAATTAGAACTGACTGGAATATAAGGGGTGAATCCCAGGGAAGATGGAGTAGTGGCAGATCTAGTAGTGACTAAAGTAGCGGCTAAAGCAGTACGGGCACGAGTCAGCTCTCGAGCCAGCTCGTGGATCATAAGATAGCTAGCAGTGACATAATGAGCAAGGTGGCTAGCAACACTATCAGACTCCGGATCAATGATAGGGAAACAGACACGACCATTGTCGTGCAGAGAAGGGTAGTAATAGAAACCTGGGTGGTTCTGCATTCGGACCTCGTTGTAGCGAAGCTCGACAAGGACCTCGAATGCAGCAAACTGGACAGCCTGAGAAGCGGCGGAGGCGTAACCGCTCCGAGAAGTATGAGTGTAAGAGCTGGATTCGGAACTAGTGCACAGAGTGACCACTGTGTGATACTCATACACTGAATCAGCTAGACGCTCCGGGTACACACGATAGACTGGGTCGTCTCCGAGAGGGTACAGCCGACGCCACACGTTGCGAAGGAGGTGCGGTGACGTGTACGGCATCAGCTGCAACTGGCACGGATATGGCACCGGAGCCGTCTACACTCACAACCATTAGCAGGTTAGCATAAAAATATAAACCAAATGCATGCAATGCAACAACCAGCTACAATTGCTACCGGCACTCAACTTAAACTCGTATCTATCGTCTAGTTAACACGTTGTAGTCTAGCGTGGCCTACAGTCAGCGCGGCTCTGATACCAAGCATTGTGGCACCCCGGCTCAGAGCGACCGGTTTACCATGCATTGTGTCGGGACCCCGATTCCAAGTCACACCGATCTAGCCTGTAACACCTCATATCACTTTGCGGCCTCACGCACGGTACTCCCACGGGTGTCGCCTTACCATGGCCCGGGACCGTTTGCGCCTTTTGGCTCACGTATATGACAATGTCGCTAGCATCCATATGACAGAGAACCCGGGCCAACATGGCTAGTCGTGAACCCAAAGCGGCACTAACTTATGGGGACAGGCATACATGAATCAACATCGAACGTGTCGGTCAACAGCGTGCGAATCCGGGCTGTAGCACTGGGCTAACAGGACTCCGGGAACCCGGGCTGTAGCAGGCTAGGCAGGACTCCGGATGTCACCGCGTGACATTTCCCCGAAGGGACAGACACAGGAACGATATGAAACACATGCCGGCCAGTCAAGTGTCCAGGGCAGTAGTGCTGGGCTAGCAGGACTCCGGTGAACCGGGCTGTAGCGGACTACTATGGCTCAAGGAGGCACTAGACTACATTTCCCCATAAGAGAGGCTGCTAAGGATAGACAACTAGGTTGTCGGATCCCACACATACCAAGCATTTCAATCATACACACAATATGCTCGATATGTGCAAATACAACATGCCATCTCAACAAGACTCTACGACTCAGAGTATTTATTCATTAGGCTCCGAAGAGCCAGGTATTACAAACAAGGGTCTCATGACCCAGCATTCAGAGCATACAAGTCAACGCGCATGCGGAAGCTAAACATGTCTGAGTACAGACATCTACAAAAGAAAAAGGCTGCGAAGCCTGACTATCTACCAGATCCTGCCGAGGGCACAAGATCGTAGCTGAGGTAACAAGCTAAACGTCGAAGTCCACACGGAACTACTAGCGAGACTGACGTCTCTCTGCAAAACATAAAATAAGCAAACGTGAGTACAAATGTACCCAGCAAGACTTACATCAGAACTATCTACATATGCATCGGTATAAAAAAAAGGGTGGTGGAGTTTAACTGCAGCAAGCCAGCTTTGACTCGGTGGCTATCCTGAACTACTACTGCAAGTAACTCTTTTGAGGTGGCGCACACGAGTCCACATAATCACCATATCAATACACCACTATGGATCCGCTCCCGTCTCCCTACGAGAACGCCATCCATAGCACTCACGCTTATCTTGCGCATTTTAGAGTATCCACTTTCACTTGTCTATGAACTGTTATAGGCAACCCAGAAGTCCTTTACCGCGGACACGGCTATTCGAATAGATCATATTAACCCTGCAGGGGTGTACTTCGTCACACACGCTCTCGCCACTTACCACCATGTACACGTCGTGTACCTCGGCAACCTTCAAGCGGAAGCCTGGCGAGGGAGTCGGCCACGACCTGACTAACCACACAAGTCTCTCGTCCAGGTTTATCGCCTATTCGGGTTCCATCCGCAAGGAGATCCGGCCGGGGTGTCGCTCACGGCCCCAAACGATGTGTGCAGGGTTCCCGAGCCCACCATCCGGGTGCCACTCGGTACACCAGGCCACGTGTGCCTAGTCTGTCCCAAGCCCACCTGTACCGGGTGCCACTTGGTAGACTACTAACACTACCTTCAAACACCAGAAACTAGTTGCAACTCCTGGACAGAGATCGAGGCGGTTAATAAGCCGAGAGGGGTCGAGTTACCGGAACCCAATGTGTGGTAGTAACTGTTCATGGATCACAAACACAGAACTCAGTTCCTGAGGACGGTTTCAATGAGACAACCCACCATGTACTCCTACATGGCCTCTCACCGCTACCTTTACCAAATCGTGTTCACACACTTAGCTCTCACACAGTAGGACATGTTCACAACTTTCCAATTCATTCCCGATGAATCAGACCTGACACAACTCTAAGCAATAGCAGGCACGACAACAAGCATGAATGAGTAGGCACATCAGGGCTCAAACAACTCC
This sequence comes from Triticum aestivum, assembly GCF_018294505.1. Classification (NCBI taxonomy): domain Eukaryota; kingdom Viridiplantae; phylum Streptophyta; class Magnoliopsida; order Poales; family Poaceae; genus Triticum; species Triticum aestivum. The sequence continues at coordinate 408,033,822 of NC_057805.1, read as the reverse complement.
TACTCATGCTAGTGGGTTTCATCTATTTACTGTGGCAATGACAGGTCATGCAGAGGATAAAGGGGTTCAGCTACCGCAGCAAGTAACAGATGAATCGTTTTTGTCCTAATGCAGTAAAAGAGAGCAGGAGCGAGAGAGTGGGATTGTATCGGAATGAGCAAGGGGGTTTTGCTTGCCTGGCACTTCTGAAGATAGCATTGAGTCTTCATTAGTGTCAGCGATCACAACGTCGGAACATCGTCTACTGAGGGGGGGACAAATACCGGCAAACAGAGAAGAAACACGATCAATGCAATGCACAATATGATGCATGATCATGACATGGCAATATGCTGTGGTTTGGGCTAATGTAACTAGCAGCAAGTTAAATGGAGTTGGCTTGAATCAAAGATTCAAATTCAAACTCCATATGTGATTTCTTAAGTGCCATTTAATTGAGTTGTCCTAAACAGTAGTCATAAGTTGTTCTAACATGCATGGAGATGGTACAAATGGATAGATTGGATTTTTCTGATCATTTTTCATATATAAATTATTTCATTTGGAGTTATGGTTGATTTTATATGATTTTTAGAGGTTTATACTATTTTCTGGAATTTCCTGATTAAAAATAAATCCAGAAAATGTAATACTGCGTCAGCATTGCGTCACTGTGACGTCAGCAGGTCAACAGGGGCTGGTCCGGGTCAAACCTGACCAGTGGGACCCACTGGTCAGTGGCCCAGTGTCAGTTAGTGACACAGACAGGTGGGTCCGGTCAACGGCCACGTCAGCGAGGTCAACGCCGATGCGTGGGGCCACTGTGTTTAGATTAAACTTAAAATATTTTTGTTAGCTGTTTAGTTAGGCAGTGGGGCCCGCATGTCAGCGAGCCAGGGGGTTAGTTAGTGGGGCTGTTAGCGGTTAATGCCTTAGCCACGTCAGCGTCGCCGGATTAAGGGCCGGCGACCTTGCAGTGCGGCGGCGGCTCGCCGGGGTGGCGCTAGGGCAGCGGCTGGGCGCGCTGAGGGCACCACGAAGAAGCCCTCGCTCGCCCGGATCCAGGGGTGCACGCAGCTGGGCGCCAGGAGGCCGGGGTCGACGGCGGCGACCACTTGGGCGGCGGCCGGAGTTCGAGCGTGAGCGCGGGCGGTGTTGCGGTGCGAAAACGAGCACGAGGATGGAGGAGAAACGGGGGGGGAGCTCACGGGGATGCGGCAGGGTAGGTCAGCAGCCTCGGGGACGCTCTGGACGAGGCGAATCGACGGAGTCGATCTTCGGGCACCGGAGGTGAAGAGGACGATGCTCCGGTCGACTGGGGCCTCTTCTGGTCGCGTGCGTCGGTGTGTTGCTCCACGGGGTCGTGGTGGAGCTCGGGGACGTGGAGAGGGAGCGAGGGAGTGGCTGCGGCCGTGGTGGAGCTCGCAGGTGGCGGCGGCGCGGTTCGGTGAGGTGGGGAACAGCGAGGGGGAGAGAACCAGAGGAGGGGAGAGAGAGCAGCGAGTGAGGCAGAGGGACCAGGGGGGTTGCGTGGCGCCTCCAGGCGCTCGATCGAGGGCAGGGGAAGAAGCAGGAGGTGGAGCTCGGGCGCGCGCTCGTCGACACGCCTCTGCCTACTGGCAGAGGTTGAAGACGGTGGGGCTCCTAGTGGGCTGGCCCACAGTGCCAGGCCAGTGGTCTGGGCCGGCCACTTGGGCCGCCAGGTGGCTGCGCAGGTAACTTCTCTCTCTCTCTTTTATTTCTGTTTCTGTTTTTTTCTATTTTGTTATTTTGTTCTGGGCTTTATTAAAAATGCCAGGGCATTTCCAAAAATCATGAAACTAATCATGGCTACTGTTTAGAATACATCCAACAGTAACATTTTAGTTTATGATTATTTGAGCATTTAAAATATTTAATAGCATTTAAATGCCCAAATGCAAATACTATATGATTTACTTCAGAGCCCAAATATGTCATGGAAAAATGTGCAGCACCTCTGGTTATTGTTTCCAACATTTTCCAGAAATGATGAACATTTTTAAAAGCCATTTGGAAACACTGAGAATATTTTAGTTGAACCTAGTGAATTCCTTTAATGCTAGGGTTTAGGCAATCCCCATTTCAAATTCATTGGAAACTTAAACATGAAGCACACATGACTAGCTAGCCTAGTGCATAGCAAGGCTAGGGATGTGACAACTCACCCCCACTAAACAAAAATCTCGTCCCGAGATTCAAGCGTAGGGTAAGATGAAAGGGGAACGCAAACTAACATAATCTTCACGATCCAATTGTTCTTCTCGAAGATGTTAATTCATTGCATCATCTTGATCTTGACATCTTTTCTTTCGGGAGCTTCACCCAACTATGATGACGGAAGAAAGGGAAACTCTTCAGGATTGATCTTCTCGAAGATCGAGCTATACAAGATCAACTCGCGGAATGAGATGTTGAAACATCTCGAGTTGAGACACAAAACACATCGAGAGGGATGGAAGAACAAACGATGAGGTTTGATTTGGTGGGCAACAATCCCACGCTTAGATAATATGGTGCATGGTTTCCAAAGCAGCGAGGAGTTAATTGCCATGACTCCATAACGGGGCACCTTAGGAAAAGGTGACTCGTAGAATTCTTCCCTTAAGTGGCAAAAAGAATTACTTTTGATTCAGAGATCATTGAAACTCTTCATACCAGCATAAGGCAATCACAAACGATCGTGTGAACGAATTCTAAAGAATGGCATAATCGGACTAGAATGGATGATGTGGACTACCTTGTTGATGACAACACCATGGATGATTTTGCTTATCATCGGGGATGGATGGGACCCATAGTAGGACCACTTTTGAAGATGATCCTAAGCAGTAATTACTGAGGTGCAAGCTGGGAACAAAATGCAAATGATGGGAATGATTCTAGTAACTGGGGAGAAACCCAACAGTAGAGAGTGATTCCACTATTTGGAAGGTTAAAACATAACCATTGAAATGTGGGCCAATCCCAGTTAGTGCCGATGATGACACCTAATGCTTGCGCGTGCTCTCAAGAACTTGAGCATTTCCATATTCATCAAGGTTTTACCAACATCCGTGCCGAGGATCCTGGCAACACATCATACTACCATGATGAACGGTGATGGAGGATGCAGGTGCAGAAGAGGACAACACTTTCTCAGATTTTTCCTTAGCAATGCCAAAGAAGCAAATCTGGATGATCGACCGAGAGACATTTAGCACTCCGCTTCTAATGTTCTCCTTGATGCACTAGCATATCCCGTTCATAGATATGGTTTGATATCTAGAACATCAAGTAAAGGTCTGACTTCGGGAGCACAAGGGATCCATAAGGAACACTTCTAGAATAAGTCACACGAAATCCTCATGGAGAAGATGGTCAATAGCTCAATCAAGATACTACAATGATAGATCTTCCGGCTAGGTGTGTCGGCCAGAACATCAACCTTGTCGGAACCTACATCATAGATCCTGGAAAAGTTCCAACCATCATATCTGCCTGAGATTCAGATCTAGTTGGTAACAGGATATTCCAGACTCCTCGAGTCTAGAAGAAAATGGAGGTTTGCAACACAAATCGACGAGATGACGTTGCGAGATTCTCGGGAGATGAACTACGATGGTAAGCTCCAAAACATGAGCTGGTTCTGCTAAACACATGTGAAACACGCTGTCCCGGACAAGCATGACCACGTAGTAGTCTTGTGATAAAACACTACCGAGTTCAGGTGGGGAACCACCATCGAGGATATTGGAGTCTTGTGCATGATCTAGAATTAGCACAACAACTCCTTTTCCTTGAACAAATCAATCAGTGGCTTGGTGTGCTAGGAACACATATGGAATGGAGGTAATTAATCTACCAAACCATAGAATACATTCGCACATGCATAATTGACTTGGGATGGTACCAGAGGAAGCAAAACTAACTTTCTCAAATTCGCTGCGGCAACTTGCACCTAATGCACGTGAACTTGGAGAAAGTCACTTCTTACACCAAACATATATTTCATAAACGGGACATGAGGGTAATGCTTACAAAAGTTTCCAACACTAGCTTGATGTTCAACATGAATTAAGGAGGAGACAAGATGCTGTTGATGGGCTCAATAGCAACTCATCGGAATTCCCATATCACTGGACTTCCACCATCATGTGAACACGGTGATAGCATTGGTCAGACCAAAAGATGTAATGGTGTATGCTCGAGAGATCAACCACGAGCAAGACAACATTACGAACACCATTGGTTCTGATTTGATTTGACGATAGCCCATACTCAAATCAAGGTTTGGTTGAGATGATAGGTCCATTAACTGATCACGAGGATCAACCGGTGAAAATACCATCTTTCTTCAACACAGATACAAGATATCCCTTAGGGATGAGCTAGGTTGGGCAAGCTTTTATCTTCCAACTCTCCAAGTTGTTGTTAAGCTTAACCAACTAGCTCAGGGGTATCCAACACAGATTCTTGGAGAAGGGGTGGTTTACAAGAATACCAACATGATCACGAACTCAACATAGCGGTCAGGTGACGACCTGGTGATACTTCCGAGAAGATAATCGGAAAATCACATACCACCGATAAGTTGCTAAGCTCGAGAACAATCTTGCCTTTCAGGGCAAGACGGTATGATCAAGGAGCGAGGGATTGATACAATCCTAACTCGTTGACCGAAGAGTGCACCAGGAAAAATGGACTAGATAACACGATCAATCTCGGGATGATGATTGAACAACCAGCACGCTAAGAATGAGAGTATTGCCATTAACTACCAAGCAACGAGTTGCTCAGAGTATTGATTTCACGCATCACGATTCACTTGTCGGTATTCCAGTTGTGACAACACGGGACCGAGGAATGAATAATGATGGCGAGAAGTATCACTGCGTCATGAATTCATAAGAGGTGGTGCAATTCTCATGACACTCTTGACATAAAGATGGTAACGCTCCAAGGTCGAGCAGAGCAAAAGCTGGATTGGCAGTTTGGTCTGCGGAATACAATTGCTTTGACCCAATCCTAGATATGGACGAGCTTCTGGAGTTTGTTTCTCCTAGTCATTCTGAAATAGAACGGCTTGACGGACCACAAGAATAATAAGCATCGAAAACACGGATGCACAATTACTCCTGACTATCAATTGATAGACAGAGGTCAGAATACAACTGAAGAGGGACAACCCAAAGGAACATATGTTTTTTTTTCTGAGTTGTGGATGCATGAATTAGTATGTCGAACAAATTCAACATATTTCTTCCGGATAACCCATGCGGAAAGGTAGGACTGGCAGATTCACAATTCAGAATGGAGGACTCATCAAGAGCACTCTTATTGTGATCTCTTGGTTCAAGAACTTCTGCCGTAAGCAGTTCATGGTATTTGGAAGAAGGATATACCACGGACCTCGAGGACTATCGCAAAGGTTACTAATGTCCTAAAGGTACGAGCAACACTATCAACACAAGGTAAGTAGGGTGGAGTGAATCTTGGGTTCAAGAACCCAGGAATAGAATACCTACTAACTAAATGGCATCACGGGATGCTTTCGAGAATAGTGGCCAGAATAATCACACCGGGAACACAAAACATGGCTAGATTACTAGGCGACTCCCTAAAACACCTAGGGTCATAATAATAGCTCCAACATATATACCGAGGCAATAGAGTACTTCAACGCACCGGTAGTGTGCTTAATCTGGCCCAAAGGGACGCAAAAACAGAGGGAAAGGATTTTGCAAATGCATCAGATTGTTTAGAAACCTGGGATGACTCGGACAACATTACGGCTGTAAATGCTCAAAAAGATTTGAGACATCCTGCAAAAATGGTGGCATAACCATTTAACATCACATTATCAGTGTTCGGAGATCAACTAAGAACACATGGAAGTAGTAGAAACTGAACTGAGGCTTCAGACCAACAATCCTACGAGTCTACGGATTAGTAACACGTGATCCTGATAGAAAGATGAGAAGCCTAGTCCTTAATCCCCGTAGAAGAGAAGAGGATGACTCAGATCAGAAGGCTAAAGGGTAAAGGAGTAAAAAGAGCCTTACGTTCCCTTCCACAATCAATTCCCTTATATAACTAAAGCATTTCTAGACTCAACTTCGACCAGTTTGGCTTCGTAAACCTACAGGCAGTCAGGCTCTGATACCAAAGCTGTCGGCACCCCGATTCCAAGTCACACCGATCTAGCCTGTAACACCTCATATCACTTTGCGGCCTCACGCACGGTACTCCCACGGGTGTCGCCTTACCATGGCCCGGGACCGTTTGCGCCTTTTGGCTCACGTATATGACAATGTCGCTAGCATCCATATGACAGAGAACCCGGGC
>NC_057805.1:408022635-408027350 GCF_018294505.1 Triticum aestivum | reverse complement strand
AGACGGTGGGGCTCCTAGTGGGCTGGCCCACAGTGCCAGGCCAGTGGTCTGGGCCGGCCACTTGGGCCGCCAGGTGGCTGCGCAGGTAACTTCTCTCTCTCTCTTTTATTTCTGTTTCTGTTTTTTTCTATTTTGTTATTTTGTTCTGGGCTTTATTAAAAATGCCAGGGCATTTCCAAAAATCATGAAACTAATCATGGCTACTGTTTAGAATACATCCAACAGTAACATTTTAGTTTATGATTATTTGAGCATTTAAAATATTTAATAGCATTTAAATGCCCAAATGCAAATACTATATGATTTACTTCAGAGCCCAAATATGTCATGGAAAAATGTGCAGCACCTCTGGTTATTGTTTCCAACATTTTCCAGAAATGATGAACATTTTTAAAAGCCATTTGGAAACACTGAGAATATTTTAGTTGAACCTAGTGAATTCCTTTAATGCTAGGGTTTAGGCAATCCCCATTTCAAATTCATTGGAAACTTAAACATGAAGCACACATGACTAGCTAGCCTAGTGCATAGCAAGGCTAGGGATGTGACAACTCACCCCCACTAAACAAAAATCTCGTCCCGAGATTCAAGCGTAGGGTAAGATGAAAGGGGAACGCAAACTAACATAATCTTCACGATCCAATTGTTCTTCTCGAAGATGTTAATTCATTGCATCATCTTGATCTTGACATCTTTTCTTTCGGGAGCTTCACCCAACTATGATGACGGAAGAAAGGGAAACTCTTCAGGATTGATCTTCTCGAAGATCGAGCTATACAAGATCAACTCGCGGAATGAGATGTTGAAACATCTCGAGTTGAGACACAAAACACATCGAGAGGGATGGAAGAACAAACGATGAGGTTTGATTTGGTGGGCAACAATCCCACGCTTAGATAATATGGTGCATGGTTTCCAAAGCAGCGAGGAGTTAATTGCCATGACTCCATAACGGGGCACCTTAGGAAAAGGTGACTCGTAGAATTCTTCCCTTAAGTGGCAAAAAGAATTACTTTTGATTCAGAGATCATTGAAACTCTTCATACCAGCATAAGGCAATCACAAACGATCGTGTGAACGAATTCTAAAGAATGGCATAATCGGACTAGAATGGATGATGTGGACTACCTTGTTGATGACAACACCATGGATGATTTTGCTTATCATCGGGGATGGATGGGACCCATAGTAGGACCACTTTTGAAGATGATCCTAAGCAGTAATTACTGAGGTGCAAGCTGGGAACAAAATGCAAATGATGGGAATGATTCTAGTAACTGGGGAGAAACCCAACAGTAGAGAGTGATTCCACTATTTGGAAGGTTAAAACATAACCGTTGAAATGTGGGCCAATCCCAGTTAGTGCCGATGATGACACCTAATGCTTGCGCGTGCTCTCAAGAACTTGAGCATTTCCATATTCATCAAGGTTTTACCAACATCCGTGCCGAGGATCCTGGCAACACATCATACTACCATGATGAACGGTGATGGAGGATGCAGGTGCAGAAGAGGACAACACTTTCTCAGATTTTTCCTTAGCAATGCCAAAGAAGCAAATCTGGATGATCGACCGAGAGACATTTAGCACTCCGCTTCTAATGTTCTCCTTGATGCACTAGCATATCCCGTTCATAGATATGGTTTGATATCTAGAACATCAAGTAAAGGTCTGACTTCGGGAGCACAAGGGATCCATAAGGAACACTTCTAGAATAAGTCACACGAAATCCTCATGGAGAAGATGGTCAATAGCTCAATCAAGATACTACAATGATAGATCTTCCGGCTAGGTGTGTCGGCCAGAACATCAACCTTGTCGGAACCTACATCATAGATCCTGGAAAAGTTCCAACCATCATATCTGCCTGAGATTCAGATCTAGTTGGTAACAGGATATTCCAGACTCCTCGAGTCTAGAAGAAAATGGAGGTTTGCAACACAAATCGACGAGATGACGTTGCGAGATTCTCGGGAGATGAACTACGATGGTAAGCTCCAAAACATGAGCTGGTTCTGCTAAACACATGTGAAACACGCTGTCCCGGACAAGCATGACCACGTAGTAGTCTTGTGATAAAACACTACCGAGTTCAGGTGGGGAACCACCATCGAGGATATTGGAGTCTTGTGCATGATCTAGAATTAGCACAACAACTCCTTTTCCTTGAACAAATCAATCAGTGGCTTGGTGTGCTAGGAACACATATGGAATGGAGGTAATTAATCTACCAAACCATAGAATACATTCGCACATGCATAATTGACTTGGGATGGTACCAGAGGAAGCAAAACTAACTTTCTCAAATTCGCTGCGGCAACTTGCACCTAATGCACGTGAACTTGGAGAAAGTCACTTCTTACACCAAACATATATTTCATAAACGGGACATGAGGGTAATGCTTACAAAAGTTTCCAACACTAGCTTGATGTTCAACATGAATTAAGGAGGAGACAAGATGCTGTTGATGGGCTCAATAGCAACTCATCGGAATTCCCATATCACTGGACTTCCACCATCATGTGAACACGGTGATAGCATTGGTCAGACCAAAAGATGTAATGGTGTATGCTCGAGAGATCAACCACGAGCAAGACAACATTACGAACACCATTGGTTCTGATTTGATTTGACGATAGCCCATACTCAAATCAAGGTTTGGTTGAGATGATAGGTCCATTAACTGATCACGAGGATCAACCGGTGAAAATACCATCTTTCTTCAACACAGATACAAGATATCCCTTAGGGATGAGCTAGGTTGGGCAAGCTTTTATCTTCCAACTCTCCAAGTTGTTGTTAAGCTTAACCAACTAGCTCAGGGGTATCCAACACAGATTCTTGGAGAAGGGGTGGTTTACAAGAATACCAACATGATCACGAACTCAACATAGCGGTCAGGTGACGACCTGGTGATACTTCCGAGAAGATAATCGGAAAATCACATACCACCGATAAGTTGCTAAGCTCGAGAACAATCTTGCCTTTCAGGGCAAGACGGTATGATCAAGGAGCGAGGGATTGATACAATCCTAACTCGTTGACCGAAGAGTGCACCAGGAAAAATGGACTAGATAACACGATCAATCTCGGGATGATGATTGAACAACCAGCACGCTAAGAATGAGAGTATTGCCATTAACTACCAAGCAACGAGTTGCTCAGAGTATTGATTTCACGCATCACGATTCACTTGTCGGTATTCCAGTTGTGACAACACGGGACCGAGGAATGAATAATGATGGCGAGAAGTATCACTGCGTCATGAATTCATAAGAGGTGGTGCAATTCTCATGACACTCTTGACATAAAGATGGTAACGCTCCAAGGTCGAGCAGAGCAAAAGCTGGATTGGCAGTTTGGTCTGCGGAATACAATTGCTTTGACCCAATCCTAGATATGGACGAGCTTCTGGAGTTTGTTTCTCCTAGTCATTCTGAAATAGAACGGCTTGACGGACCACAAGAATAATAAGCATCGAAAACACGGATGCACAATTACTCCTGACTATCAATTGATAGACAGAGGTCAGAATACAACTGAAGAGGGACAACCCAAAGGAACATATGTTTTTTTTTCTGAGTTGTGGATGCATGAATTAGTATGTCGAACAAATTCAACATATTTCTTCCGGATAACCCATGCGGAAAGGTAGGACTGGCAGATTCACAATTCAGAATGGAGGACTCATCAAGAGCACTCTTATTGTGATCTCTTGGTTCAAGAACTTCTGCCGTAAGCAGTTCATGGTATTTGGAAGAAGGATATACCACGGACCTCGAGGACTATCGCAAAGGTTACTAATGTCCTAAAGGTACGAGCAACACTATCAACACAAGGTAAGTAGGGTGGAGTGAATCTTGGGTTCAAGAACCCAGGAATAGAATACCTACTAACTAAATGGCATCACGGGATGCTTTCGAGAATAGTGGCCAGAATAATCACACCGGGAACACAAAACATGGCTAGATTACTAGGCGACTCCCTAAAACACCTAGGGTCATAATAATAGCTCCAACATATATACCGAGGCAATAGAGTACTTCAACGCACCGGTAGTGTGCTTAATCTGGCCCAAAGGGACGCAAAAACAGAGGGAAAGGATTTTGCAAATGCATCAGATTGTTTAGAAACCTGGGATGACTCGGACAACATTACGGCTGTAAATGCTCAAAAAGATTTGAGACATCCTGCAAAAATGGTGGCATAACCATTTAACATCACATTATCAGTGTTCGGAGATCAACTAAGAACACATGGAAGTAGTAGAAACTGAACTGAGGCTTCAGACCAACAATCCTACGAGTCTACGGATTAGTAACACGTGATCCTGATAGAAAGATGAGAAGCCTAGTCCTTAATCCCCGTAGAAGAGAAGAGGATGACTCAGATCAGAAGGCTAAAGGGTAAAGGAGTAAAAAGAGCCTTACGTTCCCTTCCACAATCAATTCCCTTATATAACTAAAGCATTTCTAGACTCAACTTCGACCAGTTTGGCTTCGTAAACCTACAGGCAGTCAGGCTCTGATACCAAAGCTGTCGGCACCCCGATTCCAAGTCACACCGATCTAGCCTGTAACACCTCATATCACTTTGCGGCCTCACGCACGGTACTCCCACGGGTGTCGCCTTACCATGGCCCGGGACCGTTTGCGCCTTTTGGCTCACGTATATGACAATGTCGCTAGCATCCATATGACAGAGAACCCGGGC
>NC_057805.1:407987606-408022625 GCF_018294505.1 Triticum aestivum | reverse complement strand
CCCAATGTGTGGTAGTAACTGTTCATGGATCACAAACACAGAACTCAGTTCCTGAGGACGGTTTCAATGAGACAACCCACCATGTACTCCTACATGGCCTCTCACCGCTACCTTTACCAAATCGTGTTCACACACTTAGCTCTCACACAGTAGGACATGTTCACAACTTTCCAATTCATTCCCGATGAATCAGACCTGACACAACTCTAAGCAATAGCAGGCACGACAACAAGCATGAATGAGTAGGCACATCAGGGCTCAAACAACTCCTACTCATGCTAGTGGGTTTCATCTATTTACTGTGGCAATGACAGGTCATGCAGAGGATAAAGGGGTTCAGCTACCGCAGCAAGTAACAGATGAATCGTTGTTGTCCTAATGCAGTAAAAGAGAGCAGGAGCGAGAGAGTGGGATTGTATCGGAATGAGCAAGGGGGTTTTGCTTGCCTGGCACTTCTGAAGATAGCATTGAGTCTTCATTAGTGTCAGCGATCACAACGTCGGAACATCGTCTACTGGGGGGGGACAAATACCGGCAAACAGAGAAGAAACACGATCAATGCAATGCACAATACGATGCATGATCATGACATGGCAATATGCTGTGGTTTGGGCTAATGTAACTAGCAGCAAGTTAAATGGAGTTGGCTTGAATCAAAGATTCAAATTCAAACTCCATATGTGATTTCTTAAGTGCCATTTAATTGAGTTGTCCTAAACAGTAGTCATAAGTTGTTCTAACATGCATGGAGATGGTACAAATGGATAGATTGGATTTTTCTGATCATTTTTCATATATAAATTATTTCATTTGGAGTTATGGTTGATTTTATATGATTTTTAGAGGTTTATACTATTTTCTGGAATTTCCTGATTAAAAATAAATCCAGAAAATGTAATACTGCGTCAGCATTGCGTCACTGTGACGTCAGCAGGTCAACAGGGGCTGGTCCGGGTCAAACCTGACCAGTGGGACCCACTGGTCAGTGGCCCAGTGTCAGTTAGTGACACAGACAGGTGGGTCCGGTCAACGGCCACGTCAGCGAGGTCAACGCCGATGCGTGGGGCCACTGTGTTTAGATTAAACTTAAAATATTTTTGTTAGCTGTTTAGTTAGGCAGTGGGGCCCGCATGTCAGCGAGCCAGGGGGTTAGTTAGTGGGGCTGTTAGCGGTTAATGCCTTAGCCACGTCAGCGTCGCCGGATTAAGGGCCGGCGACCTTGCAGTGCGGCGGCGGCTCGCCGGGGTGGCGCTAGGGCAGCGGCTGGGCGCGCTGAGGGCACCACGAAGAAGCCCTCGCTCGCCCAGATCCAGGGGTGCACGCAGCTGGGCGCCAGGAGGCCGGGGTCGACGGCGGCGACCACTTGGGCGGCGGCCGGAGTTCGGGCGTGAGCGCGGGCGGTGTTGCGGTGCGAAAACGAGCACGAGGATGGAGGAGAAATGGGGGGGGAGCTCACGGGGATGCGGCAGGGTAGGTCAGCGGCCTCGGGGATGCTCTGGACGAGGCGAATCGACGGAGTCGATCTTCGGGCACCGGAGGTGAAGAGGACGATGCTCCGGTCGACTGGGGCCTCTTCTGGTCGCGTGCGTCAGTGTGTTGCTCCACGGGGTCGTGGTGGAGCTCGGGGACGTGGAGAGGGAGCGAGGGAGTGGCTGCGGCCGTGGTGGAGCTCGCAGGTGGCGGCGGCGCGGTTCGGTGAGGTGGGGAACAGCGAGGGGGAGAGAACCAGAGGAGGGGAGAGAGAGCAGCGAGTGAGGGAGAGGGACCAGGGGGGTTGCGTGGCGCCTCCAGGCGCTCGATCGAGGGCAGGGGAAGAAGCAGGAGGTGGAAGCAGGAGGTGGAGCTCGGGCGCGCGCTCGTCGACACGCCTCTGCCTACTGGCAGAGGTTGTAGACGGTGGGGCTCCTAGTGGGCTGGCCCACAGTGCCAGGCCAGTGGTCTGGGCCGGCCACTTGGGCCGCCAGGTGGCTGCGCAGGTAACTTCTCTCTCTCTCTTTTATTTCTGTTTCTGTTTTTTTCTATTTTGTTATTTTGTTCTGGGCTTTATTAAAAATGCCAGGGCATTTCCAAAAATCATGAAACTAATCATGGCTACTGTTTAGAATACATCCAACAGTAACATTTTAGTTTATGATTATTTGAGCATTTAAAATATTTAATAGCATTTAAATGCCCAAATGCAAATACTATATGATTTACTTCAGAGCCCAAATATGTCATGGAAAAATGTGCAGCACCTCTGGTTATTGTTTCCAACTTTTTCCAGAAATGATGAACATTTTTAAAAGCCATTTGGAAACACTGAGAATATTTTAGTTGAACCTAGTGAATTCCTTTAATGCTAGGGTTTAGGCAATCCCCATTTCAAATTCATTGGAAACTTAAACATGAAGCACACATGACTAGCTAGCCTAGTGCATAGCAAGGCTAGGGATGTGACACATTGCCAGCCCAGAGACCATGTCTTCTGGCAATACACAACATCTTGGTACAGAAAACAACCGCTTTATTGATGCTAGCGGATCAGAGTTTATATGACAACCGATGTCGAGGCCAAGCAGCACACCCGGTGCGGCTGAACAATATGTACATTATTTAGTGAACATAAAGGGGGCCTCGATCACAACAACTACGCGGCAGCGAAACAACATCGTAGCGGAAACTCCATAGCACAGGGACATCGATGTGGACACGATCTAGACTCGAGCAGCGCTCCTTTCGAACAAGACTTTCCTGAAATCTGGCATGACACGCCAGGTCAGTACATTGAATGTACTTGCAAGCTCACAACATGCATAATCATAATGGCAAACAATATCATGATAATTAACCAATTAATAATAATGCAACACTATATGTCCAACATGCTATGATCATGCTCGAACGTCCCTCGGGACGAACTTACCAACCGTGATCATTCTGGGATCACAAACAAACCACCATCGTGGTCTTGACAAGAGTAACTCGTGATCCTTACGGCGATCACAGCCACGACCAATATTTGGTCCTGAACATCTCGATGCCATTCCAGCCATCATCAACAGTGAAAAGTTCATAACTTAGTGTGCAGATTTTAGTTATCGTTGACTCATGGTGGGACCTACTATGAGGTGTTCGTGACCGTGCACTCGGCTATCGATAGATTATACACTCTGCAGAGGTAGCACACTGTACCCACACCACGGAACCCATGGCCTGGCACTCCCATTCGGGTGGACCAATAGCATTCCGACAAAACCCTTCCATTGCCATGACACTCTCCCAGCCACTCCGACCCAATCCCCAACAGGCTAGTCCTGGGTGGCCCCGTGTCTACCAAAGACACAACGACCACCGTCGTGGCCAAAACGATCCCACTCGGGGACCCGGTACCATAATCTCAACAACGGGAACACAAGGTTATGCCTGCTTACCGGGCCAGGGTAAGCATGCCATAACCTTCCCTAGTTGGAGGCACCGACCAGAGGCAATGTCAATGAACCGAATCAAGGCCTTCCCACAAAGGCAAATGTGGTTGCACTGGGAAAAACTTGATTCAGCGGCACCATGACCCAGTCAACGATATATTCAAGTTGAGTTATGTTCAGGTTCAACTTAAAATGAAAATGACCGATGTCATAGCATGCCATGAAATGCAGAACTACACATGCATCAATTATTAACGAAAATGACCGATGTCAACCATATTCACACTAAGCATAAACACCAACAACTTATTTTACTTTGCTGGTCAGGGTAACTCACATTTTAACCAAAATATTTTGCAGTGAGTTTTATTATTTTCTCATGCAAGAAAATAACTTCGATTACTTTCTTATATGCATAGCAAAAATTATACCACAAACAAATCCTATTTTCTTTACCAACCAAGTGAGGTTCAAATATTCTGTAAGTCAAGAAACATGGCTAAACAAGTACTTAACATAATATTTTCTAACAATTTTTTTCTATTTTATTTATGCAAGAACATAACTTTAAATAATTACTAACATGCATAACAAAATTATTTCTATCATCACCACAAATAGATCTTAGCTTTGCTTTACCAACTAAGTTAGTTTCCACATTCTGTAAATCAAGCATATTAACTAACAAACACTGAACATAATATGAATAACACAATAGTTATTTAAATGCATGGAGTAATCATTTCATTCAAGTAAGAAAATCATAAATATTGAAATGGCACCATGAAAATGTTGTTGTGCTTGCCTTAGTGCAGATGAGGTTCACAAGCCTTTTGGTGATCCTCAAGACAAGCCTCACCCTCTGAAAATAATTCTAAACACAACAAGAAAAATATCAAGAACACTTCTGAAATCGACCAGAAATTCTAAACAACTCATAAAAATCTCATCTTTGGTGAGCTGCTAGATTTCTTTGCAAAGAACAAGATGCAAAAAGAATCAATTCATTTGGACTTATGGTTGAGGAGTTATGGCTGTTTGAAGTGTTTTGTAAATTCAAATGAATTTGAATAAAAATAAACAGACTGGGGGTTGACGTCGAAGGCGTAAAGCCCAGGGGCGCCACCACTCGTACTGCTTCGCGCACGTACAGAGTGGCTGACTAGCGGGCCCCGCTAGTCGGGTGAGAAGGAGGGGGAGAAGGAAACAGAGGGAGTCGCAGCTCCGCCGGAGCTCTCGCCGGCGACGAGGGCTCCTTGGCCAAAACAAGAGGGAGGGATCGAGAGAGGGGGTTGAGGTGCACCTGTCCGTACCCATAGCGTAGCTAGGGGCGGTCGGACGGCGTCGGAATCTTCCTCGGAAGCGGAGGCAGAACACGGTGGTCACCGGAGATGAGGAAGACGGCGAGCAGAGGCTACTCCAGGGGCTCCAGAGGGACAGGATGGCTTCACCGGAGAGAGGCGGAGGCCTTGGAAGGATCGCCCTGGCCTGGGAGGGGCTGGAGCTACCATGGCGACCAGAGGGGATCGCCGGCAAGCTCGAGCTCGAGGATGGTGGCCCGCGGCCTGCCCGGCCGGGCTACGGCTTCCTACTCGCTTGTGGGATGTGTGGGGGTGCTGGATGGTGCTCGAGGAGGCTGGGGGCGGCTCCATTTATAGGCGAGCGGAGAGGGGGGTTCGGGCTCCGCCGGTGGACACCTGTCCACGGCGCCCGGCGATGAGCGACTTCAGTGAGAGGGGGAGAAGGCGACGCAACTCACCCGGCAACTGTGGGCGAGCGGGGACGAGCACATGAACGAGGGGAACGCGACGAGCACAGTGCGCACCGCACTGTTGGGTTGGCCGGACCGTGCCCATGCTCGCTGCGGCGAGCTCCGGCGTCGGCGAGCGCCAGGGAGGAGTAAATGGCGTTGAGACGATGATGGTGGCGAGGTTTGGCACGCTTAGGCAGGCGGGGAAGCGAGCACGCGAGCAACAGAAGCTCGGGCGCGTCGCAGAGCGCGTCGGCTGCATGCCAGCAAGCCTGGACGAACGCGGTCACCGCGTGAACTATGACTTCATGCCGACCTAAGCCCAAACTTCATGTCTGGCATGTTGTTCGTGGTAGTTTTCAATGTTACCACGCTTTGGTTTGGATCCAGGTGCAGTAGAGAAGTTTTTACATGCCAAGTAAGTTTCTGGTCAGTAACTTTGAGCAGTTACTGTGGTCAAACGGCTGGGAGTTGGAGGCTTTGCTTTGGAGGTTAGCCATGAGTTACTAAGGTGAAGATGCACAAGAAAAACCAGGCACAATGGAGCAAGTAAAATGGTAGTTGCTGTAGAAACCACCATTTGTGTCCAGAACAGAAAATATTTTCTGTAGCAAAAATATTCCAAAAGTGATGAAATATTTTTGCTCAGGAAGGTGCCCTAGGGTTCAGAGAATATTTGTGAATTTTCTCAGATTTTTCTGGTCCATAAAAATTGGGGTTGCTTTGGAGCATATAGAGCTAGCTAGGGTTTTTGGAAGAAAATGAATATTTTTCTTTTAAGAAAAATATTCCAAAGATTATTTTGGGGTGGATCAGAAGGGGAATGATGATTAGGGAGGGAAATGAAGCACTTGGGTGAAAGCCAAGGGGACCCAAGTGTTTAAGTCCATATGAAAAGATTCCAAAACCCAAATTTCAAAATGACTTCAAATGAAAATCAAGCAAATGAGAGAGGGAAAAACCAGGCTGTCACAGCCTCGCTGTCGTCCACTGCCCTGGTGCTCTCAGCGCGGCTTGGTCAATGTGGTCAATGAACGACTTGCGTCGGAAGAGTACTATACGTGGAGAGGCTGACAGCTGGGTCCACGGCCGCAGCAAGGAACTGCCTCCTTATTACGTGCAAAATAATTATTCCTCCACCTGACTGCAAGGATCCAACGGACGGGCGACCGTATTTCGCGAAAAAAACGTTTCCCCCCTGACTGCTGGGACCCACCAGCTACATCTTCGCACGCAAGGAAGTGCGTCCATATTACTGGCAAAAAAATGATTCGCCCCCCTGATTGTTGGAACCCACCAGCTACATCTTCGCACGCAAGGAAGTGCCTTACAGTCGGGACCCACCAGGTCGAAGCGTACGCAGCGTTGTCATTCTGGTCGGGAACGTGTATGTACATACTTGTCGATGTAGAGGCGCGCATGTGTCGTAGTAGAGGCGCGCACGTCACATGTACACATACATACAGTGGCCAGGGTGCAAGAAAGAAAATACGGCCACGTACGTACATAGGGCGGGGTCTCGTACGCCTACTCGCGCATACGTATGGCCAGGGCTAGTGTACATTGCTGGGTCGGAACGGAGAAACTGCGTCGTCGTCGTGTTCATGGGGAGGCAATGGAATGCGTCATGTTCATCGGGAGGCAACGGAACGCGTGCTGTTCATTGGGAGCAACCAGCTTGGACGGAACAGCCGATGGAAACGAGGCCTGGCGTACCACAGAACGGAGGAAACGGCCTTGTGTTTGACCGGCCACGGTCAAAACGGGATCCTATTCATCGGGAGGGGTCTGGCTTACCGCAAAACGGAGGAAACAGACCTCCTACGGTCGAAACGGGGTCCTGTTGATTGGGAGGGGTGTGGCGTACCGCAAAACGGAGGAAACGGACTTGTGTTGGAGTGCTACGGTCGAAACGGGGGTCCTGTTCATCGGGAGGGGTGTGGCGTACCGCAAAACAGGACTTCACGGGATGCTGTTCATCTCCACCGTCGACCTCCTCCAGCCTCCACGGGCTACTATTCATCCACCGTCGACCTCCTCCAGCCTCCACCTACGACTGTTCATCCACGAGCTCCTGTTCATCCAGCCTCCACCGCGCGCTCCTCCACCGGCTACTGTTCAACCAGCCCTCTCCACGGGGTCCTGTTCAACCACCCCTCTACGGGCTACTGTTCATCCAGCCCTCCACCGGCTACTGTTCAACCAGCCCTCCACGGGGTCCTATTCATGCAGCCCTCCACAGGTTCCTGTTCATCCACCGGCTCGATCGATCGGGGTACCGTTCATCTAGCGGCAACGGCTTCTACAACCACAGGTTCCTGTTCATCCAACCCCCCATCGGGAACATTTCATCAAACCCCCCAACAACGCTCACTGTTCATCCAGAGCCAGCATCGATCGGCTTCAGTTAGCAGCAGTAGCGAAGGAATCACTCGGGTTCAGTTAACAGCAAAGGATCGATCGCTCGGGTTCAGTAACTTGGCTAGTGCAATTGCTCGGGTTTAGTTAGAGCCCAACGCCTCGCTCAGGTTCAGTTAGAGCGCAATGCCTCGCGCACACACGCGTACGTACGAGAGAAACACACATCGCTCGGCCCCCGACCACCCACCGTAACCGGGAACTACCCGATATATTCCTCGCCCCCGCTTCTACCATGGTTTTTTCCGTCATGGACGTCCCAAAGAATGTCATGCAGCTGCGTCTCCAGCCCGCCCAGGACGAAAAGCCCATTTTCTATCATGATTTTTTGTCATAGAAGTAGGAGCCCACCACATCTATGATGATACCGGGTTTTGTCACAGTTATCGTCATAGAAGTGTCATAAGTATGACAGAAAAAAAATACGTTCGGCCCAAAATGTCATGATACGTCTCCAACGTATCTATAATTTATGAAGTATTCATGCTATTATACTATCCTTCTAGGATGTTTTATATGCATTTATATGATATTTTATATGATTTTTGGGACTAACCTATTAGCCTAGAGCCCGGTGCCAGTTTCTGTTTTCTCCTTGTTTTAGAGTATCGCGGAAAAGGAAAACTAAATGGAATCCAATTGACGTGCCACTTGACGGAGATCATTTTTGGACTAGAAGAAGCCCACGGAGTACCAGAAGCAGGCCAGAAGAGTCCCGGGCTGCCTACGAGGGTTGGGGGCGCCCACCCCCTAGGGTGCGCCCCCCTGCCTCGTGGACAGCCCGAAGACCCCCCTGACGTGAAATCAACGCAAAACTCTTCTATATATACCCAAACTTCCAAAAAGAAACCTAGATCGGAAGTTCCGCCGCCGCATGCCTCTGCAGCCACGAGAAGTCAATCTAGGCCCTCTCCGGCACCCTGCCGGAGGGGGCCATCATCACCGGTGGCCTTGGAGGAGTATCCCAGAGGGGCCATCATCACCATGAAGGCCAAGGACCAGAGGGTGGAGGCCATGGAGGAGGAAGCACAAGGGGGAGAACCTCTCCTCCTCTCTTCCGGTGGCGCCGGAGTGCCATCGGGAGGGGAATCATCGCCACGGTGATCGTCTTCATCAACATCACCATCATCATCACCATCCTCACCTCTTTTACGCAGTCCACTCTCCCGCATCCCGCTGTAATCCCTACTTGAACATGGTGCTTTATGCCACATATTATGATCCAATGATGTGTTGCCATCCTTTGATGTTTTGAGTAGATATCCTTTGTCTTTGGGTTGGCTGATGATCTAGATTGGTATGAGTTGTATGTTTTATTTTGGTGCGGTCCTATTGTGCCCTCCGTGTCGCGCAAGCATGAGGGATTCCCGCTATAGGGTGTTGCAATACGTTCATGATTCGCTTATAGTGGGTTGGTGAGTGACTGAAACACAAACCCGAGTAAGAGGGATTGTTGCGTATGGGAATAAAGAGGACTTGATGCTTTAATGCTATGGTTGGGTTTTACTTTAATGATCTTTAGTAGTTGCGGATGCTTGCTAGAGTTCCAATCATAAGTGCATATGATCCAAGTAGAGAAAGTATGTTAGCTTAAGCCTCTCCCTCATATGAAATTGCAATGACGACTATCGGTCTTGTTAACAATTGCCTAGGACAATTCCGCACACCGATCCACCATTATTCCACACTCGCTATTTATATTATTTATTAATATATTCTAACTTTATGATAACAACACCTACTTTTATATTTTAGCTCTCCAATATCATACAAAGTTATCCTCTTCATACCCACAACATAGTTTTATTTCTCGTTGCTAGTTGGAAGCAAACGTTCGGTGTACGTAGAGTCCTATCAGTGGCAGATAGGGCTTGAGAGAAAATTGATCTTACCTTTAGGTCCTTGTGGGTTCGACACTCCATACTTATTACTTCCACCTTTGGAAATTGCTACGATGATTCCTTGCACTTGGGGATTATCAAGCTCTTTTCTGGTGCCGTTGCCGGGGAGCAATAGCGTGGGGTTGATATTATCGTGTGTGCTTGTTTGCTTTCTTCACTAAGTAGATTTTGTTTTTCCTTTTTGTTTCTTTTTAGTTGTGGGTGAAACATACAATTTTTTTTAAAGAATGAAAATACAAAAAATATATTACTTGCCTCTCTTGCCTAAAAAGTTTTTCAAAAAGAGAAGTGATTGGAAAGTTATGCATTGAAGAAGTGAGGGTCGACCTTGAGCACTTGTGTTCATGCTCACGGAAACAATGTAGAAATTTTCATGGATGTTTCTCTGTAAATAATTATCCCCATGTATATAACCATTGTATTATAAAAATAATGTGCCAAGATTTGGTTTTAGGATGATTAGATTGCTTGTTTACTATGTGCAGAACAAAAACAGAAACCTTGGCTGTAGTGCATGAATTTATATTTTTTACTGGAAGGTCAAATGGGTCTGAAACTTTTTTCACATTACGTCTATACAAATTTTTCAAATTGTCAAATTTAGTTCATAATTTTAGGAGTTACAGAAGTTTACTAAACTTCCAGATTACTACAGACTGTCCTGTTTAAGACAGATTCTGTTTTTGATGCATTGCTTGCTTGTTTTGATGAAACTATCGATTTCTATCAGTGGATTAAGCCATGGAAAAGTTATATTACAGTAGCTATAATGCAAAAATGAAATATGAATTGGTTTGCAACAGTACTTATAGTAGTGATTTGCTTTGTTATACTAACGGATCTCACAAAGTTTTTGTTAAGTTTTTGTGGATGAAGTGTTCGAAGAACGAGGAGTTACCGATGTGAGAAGAATAAAGAGAGGCAAAAGTTCAAGCTTGGGGATTCCCAAGGCACCCCAAGTAAATATTTCAAAGGATACTCAAGCATCTAAGCTTGGGGATGCCCCGGTTGGCATCCCACCTTTCTTCTTCAACAATTATCGGTATACCTCGGTTTTTGTTTTGTTTACATGATTTGTGTCCTTTGTGTTTTTTTTTCCTTCAAGAACCATGCTAGCATGAGATATCCGTTCATTGATTTATAGAATACTTCATGTGCTTCACTTATATCTTTTAAGAATGATCTTATAGAATTGCTCTTTGTGCTTCACTTAAATCTTTTGAGTATGGTTTTATAGAATGCTTCGTGCGCTTCACTTATACATTTTGAGCTTGGTTAGTCTATATTAATTGTAGAATGATCCATGAACTTCACTTATATCCTTTGGAGTATGAATAATAATATCATTTAAAGTGGGTTTGGACGAGTGTCAACTTTAGGAATTAGTGATCCCACTATTTTGGAGGGTGTTGAATCTTAGTGTGATATTTATGAAAGTGGATTTGGAAGAGTGTCAACTTGAGCTAGTAATGATAACACTATTTCGAAAGAGGTTCCAATTGAGTATGAGAACAAAGTTGCTATCCATGATGCTACTGAAAATTATTATGAGGGAGGAATACATGCTTGTAGGATTTGCAATAATAGCAAGTTTCCTCTCTATGTGCTTAAAGTCTTGAAGTTATACTTGTTTTGCCTTCCTATGCTAGTTGATTCTTGTTCCTATAAGTTGTGTGCTCACAAAATCCCTATGCATAGGAAGTGGGTTAGATTTAAATGTGCTAGTCATATTCTTCAAGATGCTCTCGTTGTGTTTCAATTCTTGTCTATTATGTGAGCATCATTGAAATCATCATGCCTAGCTAAAAGGCATTAAAGAAAAGCGCTTGTTGGGAGACAACCCAATATTTTCCCTTACTGTTTTTGTGTGTTTACATGATTAAGCTACTGTAGTAATCATGTTTTATAGCTTTTGTTTCAATAAAGTGCCAAGTAAGACCTTTGGGAAGACTTGGGAGAAAGTCAATGTGATCTTGCTGTAAAAAACAGAAACTTTGTGCTCACGAGATTAGCTGTCATTTTTACAGAAGAGTGCTTTTTAGTTGATTCTTTTTGCAGAAGATTAATAGACAAATTCCTCACGTCCACCAGTTTATTTCATAATTTTTGGAGTAGCAGATGTATGGTTTATGTTCAGATCATTACAGACTGTCCTGTTTCTGACAGATTCTGTTTTCATTGCATAGTTTGCTTGTTTTCTAATTTCTATGACTTATATTTCTCAATATAAATTGTAGAAATGATATGGTACAGTAGGAATTGTGTGAGAACAATTATGAACCTTGTCTTTGACAGAACCAAAGTGAATGGTTTGCTCTTTATCATACTAACCTATCTCACGAAGTTTGGTTAAGTTTTGTGTGATTGAAGTTTTCAAGTTTTGGGCGAGATATCGATATGAGGAGAATAAGGAGTGGAAAGAGCCTAATCTTGGGGATGCCCAAGGCACCCCAAGGCAATATTCAAGGAATACTCAAGTACCTAAGCTTGGGGATGCCCCGGAAGGCATCCCCTCTTTCGTCTTCAAAACTATCGGTATACCTTACTCGGAGCTATATTTTTATTCGTCACATGATATGTGTTTTGCTTGGAGCGTATTTTAAATTTTACTTGCTTTTTGAATAAAATCATTGGATCTGAATTATTGAATGAAAAAGAATCCTCCCATGGCTAGTTAATTATTTGACTACTCAGTGTTCTCCACTCATATCTTTTGGAGTAGTTTGTCATTTGCTCATGTGCTTCATGTATATCCTATGAGTAAATGGTTGAATAAATTGAATGTCATAAATCTTAATTTATATATGTTCCATATGCTTATAACATGGGGAGTAATGACTTCACAAATAATAAGTATAGGTAGTAAACTTATTGAAAGTTAGCAAACGTAGAATTGGTCACTTGAACAATTCATGAAAGAATATTGAAGGGAGAGGGATTTGACATATAAATATACTATCTTGGACATCTTTTGTAGTTGTGAGCACTCATTAAAATATGACATGCTAAAAGGTTGATGTTGGACAAGGAAGACAACGTGATGGGTTATGTTTTCTTATATCTGAAATAAAGTATATTGTCATGGATCGCCCAACACGTTGAGCTTGCCTTTCCCCCGCATGCTAGCCAAATTCCTTGCACTAAGTAGAGATACTACTTGTGCTTCCAAATATCCTTAAACCAAGTTTTGCCATGAGATTCCACCATACCTACCTATGGATTGAGTAAGATCCTTCAAGTAAGTTGTCATCGGTGCAAGCAATAAAAATTGCCCTCTAAATATGTATGATTGACTAGTGTGGAGGAAATAAGCTTTATACGATCTTGTGATGTGGAAGAAATAAAAGCGACGGACTGCATAATAAGGTTCCATATCACAAGTGGCAATATAAAGTGATGTTCTTTCGCATTAAAATTTTGTGCATCCAACCCTGAAAGCGCATGGCAACCTCTGCTTCCCTCTGCGAAGGGCCTATCTTTTAATTTTATCTCTTACCCTTATGCAAGAGTCATGGTGATCTTCACCTTTCCTTTTTACATTTTATCCTTTGGCAAGCACCTTGTGTTGGAAAGATTCTGATATATATCCAATTGGATGTAAGGCATCATGAACTATTATTGTTGACATTACCCTTGAGGTAAAAGGTTGGGAGGCAAATCTATAAGCCCCTATCTTTCTCTATGTCTGATTAAAACTTTGAACCCATAAATATCGCGTTAGTGTTAGCAATTGTGAAAGACTAAATGATAGTTGAGTATGTGGAGTTTGCTAAATCAAAGCTTTGACATAGACTCTTCCTGAAAATAAGATGAATTGCAATTGTTTGATGACTGAGAATATTGTTTGTTAGTTTCCAAAAGAGTTTATGATCTATACTTTAAACATGTGATTTGGTTGTTACTTGATCATGAAAAGTTTTATGAGATGAGCTATTGTTATGACATATAATGATGCTAGAAAAGTGATTGGAATTATCATTTATCAAACTTATGCACTTGCTAGCATTCACACTTCATAAAATATTTCTTTTATCATTTACCTACTCGAGGATGAGCAGGAATTAAGCTTGGGGATGCTGATACGTCTCCAACGTATCTATAATTTATGAAGTATTCATGCTATTATACCATCCTTCTAGGATGTTTTATATGCATTTATATGATATTTTATATCATTTTTGGGACTAACCTATTAACCTAGAGCCCAGTGCCAGTTTATTTTCTCTCCTTGTTTCAGAGTATCGCAGGAAAGGAAAACTTAACGGAGTCCAATTGACGTGCCACTTGACGGAGATCATTTTTGGACCAGAAGAAGCCCACGGAGTACCAGAAGCAGGCCAGAAGAGTCCCAGGCTGCCCACGAGGGTGGGGGGCGCGCCGCCCTGCCTCGTGGACAGCCCGGAGACCACCCTGACGTGAAATCAACGCAAAACTCTTCTATATATACCCAAAGTTCCAGAAACAAACCTAGATCGGAAGTTCCGCCGCCGCATGCCTCTGTAGCCATGAGAAGTCAATCTAGGCCCTCTGCAGCACCCTGCCGGAGGGGGCCATCATCACCGGTGGCCTTGGAGGAGTATCCCAGAGGGGCCATCATCACCATGAAGGCCAAGGACCAGAGGGTGGAGGCCATGGAGGAGGAAGCACAAGGGGGAGAACCTCTCCTCCTCTCTTCCGGTGGTGCCGGAGTGCCATCGGGAGGGGAATCATCGCCACGGTGATCGTCTTCATCAACATCACCATCATCATCACCATCCTCACCTCTTTTACGCGGTCCACTCTCCCGCATCCCGCTGTAATCCCTAATAGAACATGGTGCTTTATGCCACATATTATGATCCAATGATGTGTTGCCATCCTATGATGTTTTGAGTAGATATCCTTTGTCTTTGGGTTGATTGATGATCTAGATTGGTACGAGTTGTATGTTTTGTTTTGGTGCTGTCCTATTGTGCCCTCCGTGTCACGCAAGCATGAGGGATTCCCGCTGTAGGGTGTTGCAATACGTTCATGATTCGCTTATAGTGGGTTGGTGAGTGACTGAAACACAAACCCGAGTAAGAGGGATTCTTGCGTATGGGAATAAAGAGGACTTGATGATTTAATGCTATGGTTGGGTTTTACCTTAATGATCTTTAGTAGTTGCGGATGCTTGCTAGAGTTCCAAATAAGTGCATATGATCCAAGTAGAGAAAGTATGTTAGCTTATGCCTCTCCCTCATATGAAATTGCAATGACGACTATCGGTCTTGTTAACAATTGCCTAGGACAATTTCGCACACCGATCCACCATTATTCCACACTCGCTATTTATTATATTTAGTAATATATTCTAACTTTATGATAACAGCACCTACTTTTATATTTTAGCTCTTCTATATCATACAAAGTTATCCTCTTCATACCCACAACATAGTTTTATTTCTCGTTGCTAGTTGGAAGCAAACGTTCGGTGTACGTAGAGTCGTATTAGTGGCAGATAGGGCTTGAGAGAATATTGATCTTACCTTTAGCTCCTTGTGGGTTCGACACTCCATACTTATCACTTCCACCTTTGGAAATTGCTACGATGATTCCTTGCACTTGGGGATTATCATGTCACGGATGTGTCTTTTTTGTAATGCGTGTATGTGCCGAGTGCTGGGTAGCTCGCTTCGCCCAGACGGAGCCCGTAGGCCATGGCAACCAGCTTCACTCTGCCGAGGCTGCAGCGGCTGCCACTGACCCCGCTGTCCACGAGCAGCAGGACTCCTCCATGCACCCTTCTGTGTAGCCTGACGGCTGCACTGCTACGGCCTCCTCCTCCCTCGGCTGCTGCAGGCCGCCGAACACGCAGACTGCACTACTTAAGGCGCGTGAGCTTCTTCGCTATCGCACGGGCGACGCTGGCTACAACGCCTCGCTTGGCCGCATCACCGAGCTCGTCAACGCCACTGGGGAAGCCCCGGCACCCTGCCACTTGCTCCGTCCTCCACCGTATCGTGCTGGGGACGTGGCGCACGGTGCACCTCCGCCTCCCCCCTTGCCCAGCGACAATGCCGAAACCCGGCGGACGTGCGGCCGAGGGACCCGCTTCGTGGAGCACCGCCGCTGGCCCGAGATGAAGCCAGCTACTAGATCATCCACCATGCGCCGCCTGACGCGCGCGTGCTCCTCGAGAAATAGTGCCAGCGCCAGGACCATATCATCGAAGAAGTTGCAGCGGTCGGGCGCCAGAATCGGGCCGCCCTCGCGTGCGGCGTCCCCTCAAGCAGTGTGGGCTGTCAGGCCTTCACCAGCGAGCTGCGTCGAGTGGTTTGACACGTCAAGGTCAAGCCGGAGCAGCCCCATGCTACGACGACATCCCCGTCCCCTCGGAGTTCCCCCAGCTCTACGCGCTGAGCATCGAGGTGGCGAACGGCGACCACAAGGTCATGGCGAATTGGTTCCCCATGGCCCTCAAGGACGGCGCTAGTTCCTGGCTCATGAACCTGCCCAAGGAGTCAATCTCTTCATGGAGCGAGGTCTACGAGCAGTTCATCGCCAACTTCAAGGGCACCCATGATCGCGCCCTCACCGTCAACGACCTGTGGCGCGTGAAGCAGCGCCCTGGTGAGAGCCTCCACAAGTACATTCAGCGCTTTAGTCAAGTGCGCCACAAGACCCCCCGCGCCTCTGATGAGGCCACCATCTTGGCATTCTCCAATGGCATCACAGACATCAGGATGCATGATAAGCTCGCCATCAACGACGATCTGAGCTCGGCAGTAGAACTATTCAACATTGCTGACAGGTGCACCAAGGCCGAAGAGGGCCGCGTTTTCATACACAACGAACCCAACGCAATGCCCAACGACAGCAAGGCCAAGGGCAAGGAGGTCGCATGGGTCCTGCCGTGCTGGCAGCGGAGCCTGAGCAGAAGCGTGGTTGCGACCGCGATGAGCCCGAGAAGGACCATCACCCGTTCTGCGTCTACCACAACGTGCACACTCACAACACCGAAGACTGCCAATAGGTCAAGTCACTCCGCGATGAGTGCCTTGATCGTCGACCGAACCGCAACGATCGCAGCACCGGCCACAGAGGCGACGCGACAGCTGCCGGTGGGACTACCACAACGGCAACCCCCGCCGGGGCTGGCGTGACCAGCCTCACGAGGGTGGCTGGCGTGAACAGCCTCGTGAGGGCGCCTGGCGCAATCAGCCTCACGAGGTGCGTCCTCAGGACAATGCTGCCATTCCACCGCTGCCAGTGTCGTCCAAGAGGAATGACACCAATCAGCATGGCGAGGGGGCTGGGGGCCACCAGGAGCCTCGCTCAATAGGCTGCATCCTCAGCGGAGCTCAGGCCCCGGCGTCCAACCACCTCTTCAAGCAATTCTCCCATGAGGTGAATGCCGCCCTCCCGAGGCTTAAGGCCGCGCGGCCCACCAAGTGGTCGGAGTACACCATCACCTTCGACTCCAAGTACCACCTCAGGTGCTCGGCAACTGCTGGTGTGCTCCCCATGCGGTGCACTCCCACCATCAGCAACGTCGCCGTCACCAAGACCCTCATGGACGGGGGTGATGGCCTCAACGTGATCTCCATTCCAACCTTCGAGACGCTCCAAGTGCCCTACGACCAGCTGATGTTGACCAGGCCCTTCTCCAGGGTGATGGATGGGTCTACCATTCCCCTGGGGCAAGTGTGTCTACATGTCACCTTCGGCACCCGCGACAACTACCACACTGAGCTCGTCGACTTCGATGTGGCTCACATTGGCCTCCCGTACAACACCATCCTGGGGTATCCGGCGCTCGCCAAGTTCATGGCGACGGCCCACCATGGCTACAATGTCTTCAAGATGCCTGGCTGCAGCGGCGTCATCACCATGGCCTGTGACAAGAAAGATGCGGTTTGCTCCCTCGAGCATGCCTACCGGGCCACCGCTACTGAGAACTATAACAGCGAGGGTGTCACCGTGCCTCCCAAGACCACCCTCGAGAAGAAGAAGCAGCTGCTCCCCAAGGACCACCCGAAGCGAAGAAGGTGCTGGCTGGTGGCGACATACAGGTCCCCGCCCCTGCTGCTTGAGCTTGCCCTCCTCCTGCATAGGAAGGCGTGCCCGATGCCTCCTTTCGACTGGGCTCGGGTCTTTCGCCTGGAAAGCATCCGACCTGACCGGCGTGTCGAGGGAGATGTTCGGGCACCACTTGGATGCATGCCTTGGTGCGCACCCCCTCAAGCAAGGAGCATGACGCCAAGCACCAGAGCAATAGGAATTCATCACTAAGGAGATTTGCAAGCTGCGGGAAGCTCGGGCCATCCGCGGCGAGCGTCGCCCCGCGTGCCCGACCAACCCAGTCGCCGCCCTTGTCGAGGGCAGCAAGGTGTGCATGTGCGTCGACGTCGCGAACCTCAACAGGGCCAGCTCCCGAGACCTCTTTTAGCCATCGCGCGTCGGCCTGAGCAGGGGCCTCGCCACCAACTACGTCTGCATGCCCTTCGGCCCGGAGAATGCCGGCGCCACCTTTAAAAGGTTAGCGCGCCTCGCGATGGCGCCTCGCGAGACTCTAGCCCCTCGCGAGTCCCTAAGGCCTCAGGAGCCCGCCGGCCCCTGAGAGGCGAACCTTTGCGGCACGCTTCAACAAGCAACCCGACGCTCCCACGGGCTGCATTATCCTCAAGCTAGCCAGGGCCCGTCCCTGCTGCCGCCTCACTTTTTGGTCATGAATTGGATTTGGTTATGCTTTAATGAACTTTTTTTACTTGGTTAACCCTGTGTGCGGTTCCTCGCCACCATTGAGATCACTGCGCCCTCGCAACTCTTCTCCTGACCATTCAATGACCGGTGGCTGGACATAGTGTCTGTGGTCGGGTCCATCCCTACAATGGTGATAAAGCCAAGCGATCGAGCTCTTGCTCGTGGGCCTGCTCCCATGCACGTCACCTCACAGAGTTCCTTGGTGTCTCACCCTATCATGGGACCATCACGAGCAAGCGAGTAAGGGCGTGCCCCGGGTTTTATAACTGCGAGTTTGGTGTTTCACCACCTCGGGCGCCATGCACCTAGTGGCTCTTCCCCTGATCATTCCATGGAAAGACTCGAGATGGCGTCTGTGCTCAGGTCCATTCCTGCAGCTTCACTAAATCCAAGTGATGGAGATCTATCTGGCTGACCAGACCCATGCATGTCATCTCGTTCGGTCCTTGGTGTCCGACCTCTTCATGCGATGGCCTCGGGACAGCCACCCAGTGTGCGCCGACCCCATGTCGCAGATTTTGTCGGTACGTAGCTACATTCAGAGCCAGGCACAAACCTCCTGGAGATCGAGGAAAGTTTCTGAGCCTAGCGCCTAAAACGTCCGACACCTCCGCAAGTTATGCCTGTGCACGCGTACGAACGAAATAGGGTTGTACACGCCCTGGAGACTCTCTCGATAGATCTCCCGCCCACGTCCTAGTGTAAGCCCCATGCTACGCGCTGGCAAAACGATCACCTGTGATCATGCCCATGCCCAAGTGGAAGCCCCATGCTCCGCGCTAACAGAGCGATCAACTGTGATCATGCCCACGCCCAAGTGGAAGCCCCATGCTCCGTGCTGGTGGGATAATCGTGTGAGGATGCCCCACGGTCCGCTCCAAGTTCAGGCTAATCCGTGTCGGACACTGTGGCCGCTGAAACTCTCACGCGGCGCACGCTTGCAACTTCCCCTTGGACCTCACGCGAGCAGGGGCTGGACACGGTGCCTATGCTCGGGTCAGTCCCAGCAGCACTGAAAAACCCAGGTAGTCGGGCTCTGACTGGAAGGCCCGCCCCGCACTCATCACCCCACTAAGGCCCTTGGTGTCGGGTCTCCTCGCGTAACGCCCATGAGCAAGTTAGCGAGCGTGCATCGTCCTTTGAGATGGAATTTTTATGCACAGGTTCCCTCAGGGGCGGGCTGCACAGGAGACCCCGCGAGGTGCACACTGCAAGTAATGAACCCCCAGCGCTGCAAAAGTCCAAGTCTGAACTCCTCCTTGGGCGGCCTCGTCAATGCTAACGTTCTTCCTCGTGTGGGCCGCTTACGCATCAAAGGAGGCCCCTGAGCATCGCGCCTCATGGACATTCACTAACCCAGAGCCCCTCACCTCCTGGCCTTGTCTAGGCATCGTACCTGATATCCCAGCGACGTCTGAGGCCCGCATGGGGCTGGACCCTACCGACGTAGATCACAAAGGCAAACAAGGGGAAAAGCGAGCATAGAAAGGAAGCATCATGAGGTCACAAGCATTCATTACAAGCATCAATTGTTTAAACAAATAAAATCGTAGTTTCACGCCTCCGTGAGGCAAAATCAGTCAATTGCAAGATGGTAAAGGAGGGCTTTAAGAAGACGCCCTATCACTACCACTGCCGTCGTCCACCACAACCTCGTCGGAGTCCCCGCCACCGATGCAGGAGAACTTCCCAAGCAGTGCGTCCACATGTCCTCCCACGGCCTCCGCTAGGACGACGCGAAGTAATGTCTACTATGCAACTTTATGCTTGTAGACTCTTGTTGGGCTTCCAAGCGCAGAGTTTTGTAGGACAGTAGCAATTTTCCCTCAAGTAGATGACCTAAGGTTTATAGATCCGTGGGAGGTGTAGGATGAAAATGGTCTCTGTCAAACAACCCTGCAACCAAATAACAAAGAGTCTCTTGTGTCTCCAACACACCAAATACAATGGTAAAGTATAGGTGCACTAGTTCGGCGAAGAGATGGTGATACAAGTGTAGTAATTATAGTAGATATTGATTTTGGTAATAGGAACAATAAAAAATAGCAAGGTAGAAAGTAACAAAAGTGAGCACAAATGGTATTGCAATGCTTGAAAATAAGGCCTAGGGTTGATACTTTCGCTAGTGCAATCCCTCAACAATG
The DNA here is from genome assembly GCF_018294505.1 of Triticum aestivum. Taxonomy (NCBI): domain Eukaryota; kingdom Viridiplantae; phylum Streptophyta; class Magnoliopsida; order Poales; family Poaceae; genus Triticum; species Triticum aestivum. Next base: position 408,002,281 of record NC_057805.1, on the reverse strand, counting down.
CTAACATAATTAGATCATATGGCAATCCCTCAACGTGAGATAAAGAATCACTATAAAGTTCTTATCTAGCGGAGAGCATAAGACAAAATTGTTTCTAGGGTACGAAACCACCTCAAAGCTATTCTTTCCGATCATCAATCCATTGAGTTATTCCTATAAGTGTCACAAACAGCCCTAGATTTCATACTAAAATAACACGATAATACACATCAACCAACTCTAATGTCACCTAGATACTCCAATGTCACCACGTGTATCCGTGAGTTGATCATACGATATGCATCAAACAACTTCAGATTCATAATACTCAATCCAACACAAAGAACTTCAAAGAGTGCCCCAAAATTTCTACCGGAGAAACAAGGATGAAAACGTGCATCAACCCCTATGCATAGATTACCGCAATGTCACCTCGGGAATCCACGAGTTGATTGCCAAAACATACATCAAGTGTTCTCAAATCCATAAAAGTATTCAATCCGATAATAATGAAATCTCAAAGGTAAAACTCAATTCATCACAACAAGATAGAGAGGGGAAAACACCATATGATCCAACTATATTAACAAAGCTCGTGGTACATCAAGATCATGACAAATCAAGAACACGAGAGAGAGATTAAACACATAGCTACTGGGACAAACCCTCAGCCCCAAGGGTGGACTACTCCCTCCTCATCATGGTGGCCGTCGGGATGATGAATATGGCCTTCGGTGATGATTTCCCCCTCCGACAGGGTGCCGGAACAGGGTCTAGATTGGTATTTCGTGGCTACAGAGGCTTGCGGAGGCAGAACCTCTGATCTAGGGTTATATCTGGGGGTTTCTGAATATATAGGATTTTTCTGGCGTTGGTTTCATGTTGAGATGGGCCTCGAGGGGCCCACTACCCACCACCACACGTCGGAGGGGGATGGTGTGCCTAGGTGGGTAGTGGCCACCTCGTGGCTCTTCTGGCCCTCCCATTAAGCTTCTAGTGCCTCTTTTCTTCAAAAAAATCGTCAAAAAATTTCGCTGCATTTGGTGAACTTTGATTTCTGCACAAAAAACAACACCATGGTAGTTCTGCTGAAAACAACGCCAGTCCAGGTTAGTTTCATTTTAATCATATAAAATTGCACCCAAACCAAATAAAATTGTTGTAAACATGGCATGAATACTTCATAGATTATAGACACATTGGAGACGTATTAGCACCCCCAAGCTTAATTCCTGCTCGTCCTCGAGTAGGTGAATGATAAAAGAAATAATTTATGAAGTGTGAATGCTAGCATAGTGCATAAGTTTAATCAATGATAATTTCAATCACTTTTTCTAGCATCATAACAGCAACTCTTTCTCAGAAAACTCATCATGATAAAGTAGCAATAGAAAACGGAATTTTTGATGTGGAATGCTACCTATCATATTCATCATATACTCTTCTCTTTTGTAGCATAGACATTTGGACTTGAATGATCCAAAGCAATATTCTATACTTTGACATGAATACACCAATACTCAAGCATACAAACAAATAACCATGTCTTTCAAAGTATCAATGCTAAAGAAAGTTATCCCTAGCCCATTATGCTCAATCATTGATCCATTCATGAAACATACTCAAATATTAGCTACATCCAATGGAGAAGTATGACAATAGTGTTCCCTAGTTGGTGCTTAATAAGGGAAGATGGAGACTCAAAATTAAAATAAAAAATGCATAAAAGTAAATAGATAGGCCCTTTGCAGAGGGAAGCAGAGATTTGTAGAGGTGCCAGAGCTCAAAGCTTAAATTGAGAGATAAAATTATTTTGAGAGGCATGTTTTTCCTGTCAACGAAAATGATCAAGAATTCCCAATAACTTCCATGCTAGATAAATCATAGGTGGTTCCTAAATATAAAGCAAAGTTTATTTCCCTTCCACCATTCTTACACAATCCATGGCTAGCCGTATCCACGGGTGCCTTCCATACCAACACTTTCCAAGGAATTTATTATCATAGTATTTTTTTCATTTTGCTACTAGGCATCCCTATTACCTGCCACACTCTCGTGCAATGACAAGTGAATAAACACTCATCGTGCAAATAAAATACCTAGCATGGAAAATATTGGCCACCCCCTGCCACTTCCTGAGTGGTACGAGATTTATTTTCAATATTAGAGTTGGCACATACAATTTACTTGGAACGGCATGGAAATACTGCATATAGGTAGGTATGGTGGACTCATTTGGCACAACTTTTGTCGGTGCCACAAACATGAGTGTTTGCCGCCCTGACTTATGCACAAGCGCGTTGCAACTCATACATCAAGTGCCAAGTCTCATACACAACTAAACCAGAGAAGTCGCTCTTTGTGAGATCAAGGAGAGCATTAATAATACCAAGCATTGGAACAAGCTACAAACATCACAACAGAAGCAACAAACTCCAGCAGAAACGGCAAGTCAAGACCTGGCAAGCTCCGCGAGCACGGGCTTCCCGCCAAGCACCAGCGCTCCACCTTTCTGACCAGCTGGACGGAGATTAGTGAGGTGTTGAGCCCGCATGTGTTTAGGTGTATGTAACCGTGCATGTCAGCTTGCTGGGGGGTAAATCACATGTATTGACACCCGTCCTGATGGTGTGTCACGATAATAAGAGGTAGCTGGTTAAGCGGCACGACAGCCTTGCCGGGATTCAACCTCCACATGACACCTAGCAGCACATTTAATGCATTTTGTTTTAACTGGCAGATTTAGGTATGATAGCTCTGATGAGTCTAATCACCCCTGTAATGACCTTTTTGCCACTCTGGTGACCCCTTGAGCTATAAAAGGAGGTCCATGGCAACATTAGTAGGGGTTCGGATCTTTGCAACCCTCACGCATAGGTATTCATGTAGCTGCTCTCTCTCCTCACCACTTGCTAGGGAGAGCGCTCCGTGTATTTTGTGATCAAACACCACCCAATACACCAAAGGCAGGAGTAGGGTTTTATGCCTCCGGGTAGCCCGAAACTGGGTAAAATCATGTGCTCCTCGTTGTGTTTGCTCTTTGCGTGATTGCCACCCCTTGTTGAACCAACAAAGGGGATACACGGCCCCATAGATCGTCGGCTTCATGCCGACATCTTTGGCGCGCCAGGTAGGGGCTCTGGATTGGCGTGAATCAAGGCAGCGAGTAGCGCCTCAGCTACATCAAGTTATGCATCTTCTTCATCATCCATGGTGCCCAAGAAGGGCTCCCTGATGAAAAAATCGTCCTCATCCAAGCTCTCGCCCCATTCGTCTGCGGATGGCGCTGGCGGCGCCACTCTAGTGGGTGGTGCGGAAACCACGGGGGGTGCGGCCATCATAGGAGATGACATCGCAGTGCCCGCCACGGCGGGAGCGAACGATGGGAACACCGGAGTTGGTCGGCTCCTACGACCTTCTGGCGACAACCACAAGAATGGTGTGGGCGGTGCGGTCGTTCAGCTCCCGCTTCCCCGGCGCCACGGCGAGCGTAGCCACCGAAGCAACACCGTCCGGTCTGGCGCAAGCCGAGATCCTCCCGCTACACCAACCCCAGCAGTTGCAGGGGAGGCGACATCAAGACCCACCCCGCGCCCGTTGCGAGATGGACGCGACGTGACGCCGAGCGGTGCTGTCGTTCGTCCACAACAGCGTCTACATGGCAAGTCGCCGGTTGACCAAGCTCAAGATCTCCAGGCGCCACTCCCACCGTGTCAGCTCACTATCGCCCTCACGATTCAGCAACGGGACCGCAATGCTGCTCCTGCTGGTTCCGCTAGGAGTCGAGCAACGTCGCGTTCCTTATGCTCTAACATGCCTCAAACGGCGACACCGACAATAGCGCGGGCGCAGATGCTACTAGATTTCCCTGCAGTGGCTGACAAGATGGACGAGTGGAGGGCTACCATTCGGAGTTTGATCGAGTTTGCTGATGCGAATAGGTCCTAGTTGGCGGAGCCCTCGCAGCACCCGCCAACTGCGCCTGCGGCTCAAGGTGGGGGCCGCGGGGCAGGTGGTGTGCCCGCAGTCCAGTCCCCTCCCGAGCAACAACCACAACGGCAACACCGATCCTCACAGCAAAACCACGAAGACGCACATCCCGATGATGCATCCATGGCTTCCTCAGATCCGCAGACGCACTTGGATCAGAGGCAAGTGTTGTTGGAAAGGCGAGCGGAGGACACTCGCACCACTATCTAGCGGCACCGGGAGGCACACCGTCAATCAGACGAGCGCAATAGTCCAGTCGTTGATGAGACAGCGCCCATTGTTGGTGGGTACCTACCTTATGAGGTTGGGTGCCCCGCTTTCACACGTGAGCTGCGGCAAGTCTATTGGCTGTCCGTCCGCGCATTCAAGCCCAAAGTACAATAAAAGTACGACAACAGTCAAAACCGGACAGAGTTCTTAGGCGTTTACACCATTGTTGTACAAGCTGCTGGGGGAGAGATGAAAAGGTGCTGGCCAATTACTTCCCATTGGTGCTCAAGCCCAATGTGAGGTCCTAGTTGGTGAACTTGCCAGAAAACTCTATTTCTTCGTGGTCCGATCTTTGCAATGAATTTGTTGGTGCATCCACCGGGGGACAGAAAAGTCCAGGGGTGCCTAGCGACTTGCAAGCGATCCCACGAAAGGAAGGAGAGGATTTGCACAGATAAATCCAGAGGTTCAGTTGTGTGCACCGCAGTATATCGGATATCCACCCTGTAGCTATGATTGCCGCATTCCACACAAATGTGCGTAATCGCAAGATGAGAGAGAAGATGCATATTTGTTTACCAAAGACTGTCAACGAGCTATACACGTTGGCGGACAAGTGCACGCATGCAGAAGAAGGGAGGAGACTTCCCAGAGAAGAGCCGGTGTTGAAGATTCTGACGACGACGATGAGGCTGCCCCAAAGAAGGAAGGTCGAAGATGCCACATGAAGTGCAAGCGAAATTCAGTTATGGCTGAGGAGGGCTCCGGCAACTCCAGACCCGCCAAGAAGCCCAAGGTGGAGAATACCGGCAAGGAAGCGGCTACGTGAGCTGATTGCCAGGTTGCCACGACGGGGGAGAAAACTGGCAAGTCCGACGGGCCGTACAACAAGATTTGCCGTACCAAGGGCCATGACCACCAAGAGTGATGCCAATTCGAGCAGCTGGTTGAGAAACAGAAAGCAGAGTACGAGAAGCAGGACAAGGAGAAGGGTTAGGAAGGTATGTGTGGGTTCGGCAAGAAGGGCCATGGTGGTCGTGGTGGACGCCATGGCAACATCAGCCAGAAGAAAGAAAAGCCCGCCATGGGTAGAGAGAATAAAGAAGAAGATGAAGGAAGTGATGAGGAGGATGATGAAGAGTCCAGCGAGCATGAGTTACAGAAGGGAATAGAGGCCATTTGCATCGACGGACGTGCATCTTTGCACTCCTCCCATCATCAACTCAAATAGTGGGCGCGGGAAGTCAATGCGACAGAATTGGCAGCAAACGCAGAAAAGCCCCTCAAGTGGTCTCACGCGCCTATTATTTTCAATGCTGAGGATCACCCTGATCGTACAACTGTGGTCGGGTGTTTGCCATTGTTGGTGTCACCAATGATACGCAACCTCAAGGTCACGAAAATACTAGTTGACGGTGGGGCTGGCTTGAACTTGATCTCCCTCGAGGTGATCAAGAGGTTGCAGATCCCTGAGGAAGAGCTCCAGAAAATGGGGACGTTCCAAGGAATCAACTCGGGAAGGAGCCAACCTAGAGGGAATATCATGTTGCCTGTGAAGTTTGGCGGGGAACTAAATTACAGGACGGAGAAGGTTGTGTTCGATGTGGTGAAGATCCCCTTGCCATTCAATGGAGCTCTTAGCCGTCTGGCCTTGGCCAAATTCATGGCAGCATCACATTATGCCTACAACACGTTGAAGATGCTGGGGCCCATGGGCGTCATCTCCATCAACTGCGACAAGAAAGAGGCAGTCATTTGCATGGACAAACTATACAGAGACATGATCGCAGCGGAAGCTGGCAAAACAACAGCTCCCGCCAAGGCAAAGAATAGCAAGAAGTCCGACAAGACATACAGTGAGCCTTCCGGGAAGCGCGCCTCTTCGGAGTGCCGCGCACCCATCGAGGACTCGCCAGAAAACTCTACCGGCGAAAGGTCCAAGGCCACCCCACTAGCGACAAAGAAGGTGCTGGCAAGGGAGGATGGCACTGACGATACCTTCACCATCAGTGCCACTCTAGATAGCAATAGGAAAGCGCGCTCATTTCCTTCCCGCGGGAGAATGTATATGTGTTTGCATGGCAACCATCTGACATCCCCAATGTTCCCACGGAGGTAACTGAGCACCACCTTGCTATCTGCCCTCATGCTCAGTCCGTCAAGTAGAAGGTCAGGAAGCATGCTTTGGAGCGGCAACAGTTTATTACAGAAGAAATTAAGAAACTCGAGGCAACTGGCCTGGTCAGGTGAGTCCTACACCCAACTTGGTTTGCGAATCCGCTTGTCGTTTGCAAGGCAAATGGGAAATGGAGGCTTTGTATTGACTACACTGACCTTAATAAAGCATGTCCAAAGGATCCTTTACCCGTGCCGCGCATCGACTAGATTGTAGACTCCACTGTCGGCGTGATTTGCTTTCATTTCTTGACGCTTACTCCGGGTATCACAAGATATTCATGTCCAAGGAAGATGAGGAAAAGACAACATTCATTACTCCATGTGGCACGTAATGCTTTGTACGGATGCCTTTCGGACTAAAGAGCGTGGGTTCAATGTTTGCAAGGGAAGTTCAGATTGGTTTTGAGCCACAATTGCACAGGAACATAGAGGCCTATATGGATGATATCATGGTCAAGACCAAGGACAAGTCCACTTTAATTCAAGATTTGGAGGAAACCTTTTCCAGCTTATGGAATATATATATGAAGCTTGACCCCGAGAAGTGTGTGTCCGGTTTTCCCTCAGGCAAGCTCCTTGGATTCTTTATATCTTAGCGAGGGATCGAAGCGAACCCCGACAAGATCAAGGCTATTGAACAAATCCAAGCACTCAAGACCATCAAGGATATGAGGCGTCTTGCTGGTTGCATCATGGCTTTAAGTAGGTTTATTTCAAAGTCTACTGAGTGCGCCCTACCTTTCTTCAAGATATTGAAAAAGGCGGGTCCAGAAATGGACTCCGGAAGCAGTGGTTGCGCTTCAAGACCTGAAAAAGTACTTGTCCTCTACGCCAATTCTAGTTGCGCCTAAACCACAAGAGTCGTTGCTACTATACTTGGCGGCAACGAATCAAGTGGTTAGCGCTGCATTGGTTGTGCAAAGGGAAGCCAGCGATGGAGAAGCAACCACGGCAAAACCTCCCCATGATAAAGTAATCACTTGCCCAGCAAGCTCAGGTGCCGGCAAAACAAAAGAGATGCAAAAAGAAATAGCTGAACAACAAAGCGTATCGAAGAATAAAGTTGTGCAACAGCCATTTTACTTTGTCAGCTCTCTGTTGCAAGGAGCTAGATTGAGGTATTCAGGCATGCAAAAGTTGCTCTTTGGCCTACTCATGGCTTCCAGGAAATTGCGCCACTATTTTCAAGCACATGAGATTACTGTGGTCACCCGCTTCCCGCTGCAGCACATTCTAAGGAATCTAGGGGCAACCGGCAGGATAGTAGAAATGGCATTAGAGTTGTCGAGCTTTGCGCTCAAGTTTGAGAGTACATCAACTATCCAAAGCAGAGCATTAGCTGAATTCACTGCGGAATGGACGCCAACACCAAATGACGAGATCGAGGAGTCAGCACTTCCTGGGAAGGAGACATAAAATAATTGGATCTTGTACTTTGACGGTGCTTTCTCGTTGTAAGGCAGCGGTGCTGGAGTGCTATTCATTGCGCCTACCGGAGAGCTCCTCAAGTATGTAGTTCAAATGCACTTCCCCGGGGAGGAAGCTACCAACAATACTGCTGAGTTTGAAGTACTGCTTGCCGGTCTCAGAATCACAGTAGAGTTGGGAATCAAAAAGCTGGTCGTCCGCGGAGATTCACAGCTTGTAGTAAAGCAAGTAAACAAGGACTACTAGAGACCGTTGATGGAAGCGGACGTGAATGAAGTGAGAAAGTTGGAAGAACACTTTGACGACTTGCAAACAGAGCACATCCCTCGTGCAGAAAACAGCATCGCCGACCAGTTGTCAAAGGGTGCTACTCAAAAGCTACCTGTGGAACCAGGAACTTTTGTGCTCCACCTAACTCAACCCACAATCACCCCATCAACGAGAGCCAAGAAGAGAAGGAAAATAAGCACCAACAAATACATTCCGGTAGAGATCCTAAAAGCCGCCCGTAAAGTAGTTGCCGGGAATTGTGATGTGCATGCCGGTGAGTAGCGACCTCAGGTAGAATCGCAGATTCTTGCTGATGAGATTGGCGCTCCCGCGGCCGAGTAGATGACGTTAGTCCTTGTCATCGAGCCCCAAGTTCCTCCAAACAGGAGAACTTCCCGAGGAGCAAGAATAAGCTAAAAAAGTAGCCCGTCAGTCAAGTATGTACCAGTTTGTGCATAACATCTAGTGCAGAAAGCAACCAAACGGGGTGAAATTGAAGTGCATTTCCCAGGAAGATGGGCAGAAGTTGCTGGCAGAGATACATGGGGGTGTATGTGGTTCCAACATAGGAGCGAGAGCCCTTGTCGGGAAGGCTTTCCGGCAAGGCTTTTATTGGCCCACTGCCCTCCAAGATGCAACTGAGCTAGTAACAAGATGTGAAGCATGCCAGTTCCATTCAAAGAATATACATCAACCAGCACAAGCCCTCCAAACAATCCCTCTCTCTTGGTCCTTTTTGGTCTGGGGGCTCGACATCTTGGGCCCTTTTCCCCATGCAGGCTTTGAGTCCTTGTACGTTGCCATCGATAAGTTCACAAAGTGGCATGAAATAGAGCCAGTGGGAAAGGTGACCGCACAGTCAAGTTCTTCAAAGGGTTGGTTTGATGGTTTGGGGTCCCGAACAGGGTCATCACTGACAACAACACTCAATTCACGAGCCACACTTTCATGCAATACACTCAGAGCCTTAGAAGCAAAGTGTTCTTCACATCCGTTGCTCATCCAAGGAGTAACAGGTAACCAAAAAGAACAAATGCTGAAGTGTTGCGTGGGCTCAAAACAAGTACTTTTGACAAGATGCACAAGTGCGGGAGGCGCTGGATTAACGAGTTGCCAGTAGTTCTTTTGTTGCTCAGAACGACGCCAAATCGAGCTACCGGCCAGACACCCTTCTCCCTGGACTATGGTGCAGAAGCGGTACTCCCCACGGAACTCATATACGGGTCACCTTGAGTACTTGCCTACGACGAATTAGAGCAAGAGCAGCTGCGACATGATGATGACGTGCTCCTTGAGGAAGATCGTCTCCGGGCGGCTGTGCGTGCTACACGCTACCAGCAAGCCTTGCGCCGCTACCATAGCCGCATGATTCATGCCCCTTGAGGAAGGCGACCTTGTCCTTAGGCGCGTTCAGTCCACCAAGGGTACAAACAAGTTGACGCCAAAGTGGGAAGGCCCTTATCGGGTAGTACGAGTCACCAGACCTGGCGCAGTCTGTCTGGAGACTGAGGATGGCATTCGTGTGCAAAACTCATGGAATATTAAGCATCTTCGCAAGTTCTACCCATAAGGCGCGGTTGCCAGGCCTTGCCCCGACAATCCTTTTTGTACAAGCATAGTTTCCAAGGCTTGTAACCCTCTGTACAAAGACAGGCGCATGCCCTGTGCACAGCTGAATAAAATCAAGTGTTTCACAAAACTTGCATGCATATTTTCTTGTTAACTTAAACATGATTTTGATGAGATTACGTTGTTTTTAGATACAATAACTAACATGCCGATAAGGGCCTCGTGCTACCTTCTCTTTTTCTTTTTTGACAAAGGTAGAAGGGTCCCTCGCGAGCAACTTTCCTAGGGGAAGATGGAAGCAGGCTCGTTCATTTGGCCCTACAACAGCTCTTCCTTATCTAAATGATAAGAAGTACATCAAAGAAAGATAAGTTTGTTTCATCTAAAATTCCCCGTCATTATATGTTGCGCCTTCATATGAAAAACTTGCACGCGAGGAAACCTTGCCCCATCTATCATTCGCGCTCCTGTCCTTGCCTCGAGCCCACTCGACAGGATTAGTTGCAGCAGCGTTTAAAAAGACCGGTAAGGGACCGGCCTCCATTCGCGCTCCTAGCTTGCTTCGAGTCGACTTGTTGAAGGTTAGTTGTAGCTGCGTTAGAGGCCGACAAGAGGCTTTTCCAGAAACCTTAGTTGCAAAGGAGTATTGAGGGCAAGTCCTTCTGAACTTCGAAATCATGTACAAGTTCCCGGCAGGTTTTTCTTTTTTATTGCGTGAAGCAGCAAGTACAAATCATACAAGTGCAAACATGGATGACGAAATACATAAATATGATTCAAGCATGGCGAATGCCTACGTTTTTTTGATTAAAAGAGAAAAGTGCTTCGTAATGCCTTTCTTGTCTCTCTCCTCCTAGGGTTTACATCGAGAGCAAAGAGGGCAAAAGGAGCGCCTGGGTGATGCCCTGGTCACCCCCGCCATGACCAGAGGGACGCAGCCCGGCAAGATTGGGAGAGCGCTTCCCCGGCAGGGAGGACAAAACCAGAGACGGAGAGAGCGGCTAGGTGAGGCATCCCTGGTAAGGAAGATGAAGCCAGAGTCCACAAACAGGCCTGTCGGGGTCCAGCTGGAGGTGGCGGTGGCATCCACGCCAAGCACCCCCGGCAAATCACTCTGTTGGGGTCCAGCTGCAGATGATGGTGCTGCCAGCGCCCAGCTGGTGATGATGGTGCCGCCGACATTCAGCTAGAGTCTGAGTCGCCGTCTTCGGACTTGATGACCGAGGGCTCTCCATCGTCGTCTTCATCGTCCGTGTCCTCCTCATCGCTATCGCTCGAGGAGGAGCTTTTGTCGTCGCTCAAGCTTTCTACACAGCACCCGAGACGAGCGCCTGAATGCCCGAAGACCTTGACGGAGAGCATGTCAGACTCCACCAACTTGAACTGAAGGGCATGCCCCTCCGCAAGGTAGTGGGCGCGGGCAAAGGTTTTCCACCCGCACCTAAGGAGCATGACGCGAGGCGAGGGAACTCGACGTTCACCCACACAACACCATTGCAGATGCCGCTCATGCGCAGCCGCAGCCCAAGCGGCTGGTCGACCTCGATCAGCTTGGCTAAAGGATGGGGGAGCCGTAGGCGGCTACGGGGAGGATCACACAGCTTGACGATGAACTCAAGCGCTGTGTCGCCCGTATGGCCTTCTGCCAGGAGTGGAGCATTTGGAGGAGAAACGACAAGCGCGCCGCTCCGTCCGCCTCGACCACGGGCACCGCATCGACCCTGACCTCTCCCTGTAGCTCTGCCTCGTGCACTGGAACCGGCCTCTACAGCTGCAGCAAAAGCCGAGGCGTGGTGTGGAGCAGAAGCTCTCAGCGCCGTGGCCGAAGCATGAGCCCGGCCTCTTCCTCTCACCATGATAGAGATAGAGGCAAGAAAAAAGAAGGAGGAGATGGATGAGCATCGCTACCCTCGTGCCCCTCCTTTTATAGCGGGAGCGAGGGGGATGGCTCTCCACTACTCTGGAGCAACCGCCCCGCTCCGCCAATCCGGCTCTCTGCATCCCTAGCTAGCATCTTGCTCCAGCAACCGCCCATTCTCGCCAATCCAACGCCCTGACTCCTCTGGCCAGAGCACTACCATCCGGACCATCCTTCTGCACCAATCCCACGTCTCGCGTCTAATCCGCGTCGTGGGGAAACGGAGAAAAGTTGTAGTAGAGGAGGACATGATGACAGAAACGACAGTTACCCCGAACCACGCGCACATGACCTAATGGCACCCCATGTACGTGGGCACCCCTTGGTCTCCGGTGTGGCGGTTTGTGCTGCCACAACCCCAGGAGAACTAAAGTATGATCGGGGGCTGGCCTGCATCCAAGATTAATGAGGAAGCAAAGAAGATCTCAAAAGACATGGCATCGCTCTCGGCAAGATCGATGTGTGTGCCTGTGCATTTGTTGGGCCTACCCCAATATTGCCTGGTGACACCTGTGGTCTAGGCCTGGGGGCTCCTGTCGGTGCAACAAACATGAGTGTTTGCCGCCCTGACTTATGCACAGGCGCGTTGCAACTCATACATCAAGTGCCAAGTCTCATACACAACTAAACCAGAGAAGCATCTCTTCGTGAGATCAAGGAGAGCATTAAGAATACCAAGCATGGGAACAAGCTACAAATATCACAATGGAAGCAACCAACTCCGGCAGAAATGAGCCGGCAAGTCAAGACCCGACAAGCTCGTCGAGCACAGGCTTCCCGCCAAGCACCAGCGCTCCACCTTTTCGACCAGCCGGCCACAGATTAGTGAGGTGTCGAGCCGGCAGGTGTTTAGGTGGACGTAACCCATGTGTGTCAGCTTTCCACGATAACAAGAGATAGCTGGTTAAGCGACACGACAACCTTGCTAGGATTCAACCTCCACATGACACCTAGTAGCGTAGTTAATGCATTTTGTCTTAACTGCCAGAGTTAGGTATGATAGCTCTGTATCAGTCTAATCACCCCTGTAATTATCTTTTTGCCACTGTGGTGACCCCTTGAGCTATAAAAGGAGGGCCAGGGCAACATTAGTAGGGGTTCGGATCTTTGCAACCCTCGATAATAGGTATTCGTGCAGCTGCTCTCTCCTCACCACTTGCCGGGGAGAGCACTCCGTGTATTTTGCTATGGGTGGAATGGAATGCAGTGGTAGAGATTAATAAGGGGAACACAAAAAAGGAAGATAGCTCACATCGACGTGGGTAATCAACGGGCTATGGAGATGCCCATCAATTGATGTCAATGGGAGGAGTAGGGATTGCCATGGAACAAATGCACTAAGAGCTATAAGTGTATGAAAGCTCAAACTGAAAACTAAGTGGGTGTGCATCCAACTTGCTTCCTCATGAAGACCTCGAGCATTTGAGGAAGCCCATCATCGGAATATACAAGCCAAGTCCTATAATGAAAAATTCACACTAGTATATGAAAGTGACAACATTGGAGACTCTCTATGAAAAAGATGGTGCTACTTTGAAGCACAAGTGTGGAAAAGGATAGTAACATTGCCCCTTCTCTCTTTTTCTCTCATTTTTTTGTTGGGCTCTTTTTTGACTATTTTTTCAATTTTTTTATTTCCTCACTAGGACAATGCTCTAGTAATGATGATCAGCACACTTCTATTTACTTACAACTCAATATTACAACTCGATAAAACTGAAACATATGACTCTGTATGAATGCCTCTGGCAGTGTGCCAGGAAGTGCAATGATACTAGTGTAACATGTATGATAATGATGGACGGTGGCTGAGCCACAAATACGATGTCAGTGATATGATCATGCAAAGCAATATGACAATGATGATGTATGTCATAATAACGAAACGGTGGAAGTTGCATGGCAATATATCCCGGAATGGCTATGGAAATGCCATGGTAGGTAGGTATGGTGGCTGTTTTGAGGAAATATAAGGAAGCTTATGTGTGATAGAGAGTATCATATCACTGGGTTTGGATGCATTGGTGAAGTTTTCATCGACTCTCGAGGTGGGAAAGGGCAATGCACGGTATCGAAGAGGCTAGCAAATTGCGGAAAGGTGAGAGTGCGTATAATACATGGACTCACATTAGTCATAAAGAACTCACATACTTATTCCAAAAGTCTATTAGCCCTCGAAGCAAAGTACTACTATGCATGCTCCTAGGGGGGGGGGGGCTTGGTATGAGTTAACCATCGCAAGCCCCCGACCTTCACGCAAAGGAATACACTCAATAATAAATCGTGCTCCAACTTCTTAGCATAACTAGAGACTAGACGTGCATGCTTCGAGAATCACAAACCTTAACACCAATATTCTTGCTAAACCAAAATTATTCACTAGTAAAACCCACATATCACCTTCTCTATATCTCAAAACGTTTGGAAGGAATCAAAGTTATCATATTCAGTGATCTACATGAATTTTTTTATTATATCCCTCATGAATACCTATCATATCAGGACCAATTTCATAACCCGTGCATATTGCCATTACAATTTATTAAACTCTCCAAAAGATATAAGTGAAGCATGAGAGTGCAAATATTTATTTAAAATATAACCACCACCATGCTCTAAAAGATATAAGTGAAGCACTAGAGCGACTGCCTAGCTCAAAAAATATAAGTGAAGCACATAGAGTATTCTAACAAATCACGAATAAATGTGTGTCCCTCTCAAAAGGTGTGTGCAGAAAACAATGATTGTGGCGAACTAAAAAGCAAACAAAGCAAAGACTCTTATAATGCACGACGCTCCAAGCAAAACTCATATTATGTGATGAATAAAAATATAGCTCCAAGTAATATATAGATGGATTGTAGACGAAAGAAGGGCTGCCTTCCGGGGCATCCCTAAGCTTAGATGCTTGGTGGTCCTTGAATATTACCTTGGTTTGCCATGGACATCCCCAAGATTAGGGTCTTGCCACTCCTTATTCCTTCATCCATCATGATCTCACCCAAAACATGAAAACTTCAACACACAAAACTCAACAGAAACCTCATGAGATCCGTTAGTATAACAAGCAAATCATAAACTTCAGGTACCCTTGTCAACCAATTCATATTTTATTATTGCATAATACCTACTG
>NC_057805.1:407957607-407987417 GCF_018294505.1 Triticum aestivum | reverse complement strand
GATATAATCCATAGCATCATTAAAACAAGGAAACTATGCAACGAAAACAGAATCTATCAAAAACAGAACAGTCTGTGATGATCTGAACAAATGCAATACTTCTATAACTCCAAAAATTCTGAACAATTATGAAAATGTGGGCAATTTGTATATCAATAATGTATAAAAATTATAATTTTATCGCGTTCCAGTGAATTTTAAAAATTCCAGTACTGGGCAAAAAAATTCTTTTTTTTCACGGAATCAAGTCAACTATCAACCAAATCACCCCAAAGGCTTTACTTGGTGCAAACACTAATTAATACATAGAACACAATAACAACAGTAGCATAATTGTATGGACACAAAAATTAGAAAATAATATAAGTTGGGTTGTCTCCCAACAAGCTCTTTCTTTATAGCCATTAACATAGGCTTTGAAATTTCATTGATGCTCACATGAAAGACAAGAATTGAAGCATAAAGAGAGCATCATAAAACATGTGACAAACACATTTAAGTCTAACATAATTCCTATGCATAGGCATTTTATATGTAAACAAGTTATCAAGGCAAGCATAAGCAAGGAAGAAGAAAGAAGTAATAGCAATCTCGACATGATGAGAGGTAATTTAACATGAATATTTCTACAACCATATTTGCCCCTCTCATAATAATTACATGTAGGATCATACTCAAATTCAAAAATATAACTATCATGTAAAACATTCTCTTTATGACCCATATGCATGCAAATCGTATAGTCTTCCAAGATAGCGGGATTAACATCAACTAAAGTCGTGACCTCTCCAAACCCACTTTTATAAATAATTTCATAAGATTGAACACTCTCCCAATATGTGGGGTTATTTTTTTTCTAAAGTTGACACTCTTCCAAACCCACTTTCACTAGTACTGCAAACATCATTATAAATATCATATTCATAATGAGGCTTAAATTTCCAAGATCATAAGAAGCATCACCCCGATCATGATCATTACAGTAAGTAGTGGACATAACAAATTCGTCATCCTCAAGCTTGTAGTTTTGCATATCATCAGCACAATGGCATTAATAGAAGTTATACTAACATCACTACAATCATGCTTTTCATTCAAAGAACTATCATGAATTACTTTATAAATTTCTTCTTCTAACATTTCATCACAATTCTCAGATTCAAGGTTTTCAAGCAAAACTTCATAGAGATAATCAAGTGCACTCACCTTGCTAGCAATTGGTTCATCATAATTGGATGTTTTGAAAAGATTAGCTAATGGATGAGGATCCATGTTATCTTAATTTTCTTGTTTTTCTTTTTGTTCTTTAGTTGTGACTAGGAAACATGCCCGTGCGTTGCAACGGGAAAAAATACATATTATCGGACCCTCCTTCTAATAGAACACAACATATCGAAATTTATATATCAAACTGATTTTTTTATAATGAATGAACAAGCCAGTCTTTCATTCCTCTATGGTAGCATATTTTGGAGCGTGTGAAGCATCTCTTTTGCATCATCAACCAAACTCACATAAAATTAAAGCAAATTATTATTTACCAGACCGCATATGCATGGAGTCATCTGGAAAGAGAAAATTCATAAAATAGAAGTAAAGAAAATTAAGCATGATTCAAACCATATCATCCTTGAGATCACAAAGGTGAATTATCAAGAATGCGCAAATTTTATCACATCCACCAAGGACAAAAAAAGAGTTGGACACAATACTAACTAAACTGGTAGCTGCAAAGAAAAAAGTCAGAAACAACATGATAGAATTATTTAGAACAACTAATAAAATTTAAGGATTTTAAAATTCAATAATCCAACAAAGGTATTGAGTTTTTTCTTATCAAATTTGCAAGATGATGCAAACAACATTGTGCGTAATCACCAGTTAGTAAATGAATTATGTAAATAGTAACATCCATGTCCGGATGTGAAATGCAACATGCGAGTCTTGCTTCGGATACATCGATCTAGGTAGATTCTACTGTCAAATAAAGGAAAAAAAATCAAGATTCAATGTAAGCACCGGAGTATAAGTAGAACTACCAATGGATGAAAAAATGGGTCTACTCACTATGCGCAAACATTTCCATGTCAATTCTTTCCACACACACACACACCATTGATTCGTTCTTTTTTCCCCACAAGAGACCATGACAAGACACCTTCATATGTTACGGCAGCCAGATCAACGTAGAAGGATTGATTTAGCAGGATCTTGGGTAGTCGGTTTTTTGTGCTAGGTTTGATGTTCTAAATCGTGCCAAGCTTGTATGAAGAAGTTTCAGCTGAATCAAACTGTAAAGCGTTGGAAAAGTAACCGCCATGTTTGAATTAAAGCATCCATGAAATCAATCTTATTGCTACTATATGCATGGCTGCATGCAAGAGCATGCAAAGATTTATGTCTCCCTTCGGTTCCTACCTACTCCTTAGGACGATATATGCATGCGTGAGGTGAGTTTTCCTTCTTCTTTTTTGCGAGTTTTCCTTCTGTATTCAACTATTCATCATACGTGAAGCTGAAGACCGCTCAAGTGCATGCAAGGGGTGGTGTGTCATGTGCCCATGGCCACCGACGAGGGAACCCGGACGAACTCGGCAGCAACGATGTTGGTGAGCACATCCTAAGAGTGCTAGTGTATCTGTAACCTTGTATTTTTGTTTTCGTTTTTCTTTATGAATGACAAAGGTGCAACGAAGCACCAGACAGAGACGCAACCATTGGTCAAGGCAATAGGATGGATCCATGCTAGTGAGACCATGAACACACGCGGCACATGATAGCACGGGTGAGGTTGGCAAATCGTCGGTACCAGCGGCAAGGTCGGCTTGATGGTTGTGTCATTGACGGATGCGCCGGCCAGTGGTGCGAGGGAACCTCCTCTTCGTGTGCTTCAAGCCGTGCTACACGCGTTGCTCCTCTCCGGCAGCCTCCTTCTCTGCTTTTCTATTCTTGGATCTGCAAGTCACGCTGAGTGCTCGGCCGCTCGAATTCTTGGTCGCCGATGAAGAAGTGGTAGCCGACGACGTCTACACAACACACCATAACTTGCTGGATTGGATCGAGCACTAGCGCCCTTGATGATAGATGGTCATGTCACCCCATCGCGAATCGCCCTGATGAGGTCGTTCTTGGCGGGTTGGGAGGCAGTGGCGAACTGGCCGGACTCGGCCTCCACGAGCAAGACGAAGAGGCGGAGGGAGTCTTAGCGTCATGGGATTGCAATCGATCGAGGAGTTATATGAATTGTGCAAAGTGTGTACCAAATCGTAACTGGATTGGAAAAAGTTTCCTCTTTTGAGGATTTGGAAAGAGTTTCATGAATTAACCCCAGGCCCAAGTTAATCCTTCTGTTAGCATAGCACTTTTGGATATAAATAGGTGCACAATAAATAAAGTAATGTTCTAGCAATTATCAGCAAACATTGATTGAAAGAGTTGGTTAGTGGAGGTAGGCAATATTGAATCAACCAGGGTTCGATTACCAACATATGGGCTTTACTATTTTCTTTCGAACAAATCAGGACAATGTACGAAGCGTGCGTCTAGATTTTATTTCCGGTTTTGTGACTATTATGTCGAACTAATTTTAAATTTAAATATCAGCCATCAATATTTGTGGTTAACTTAAATCGACGGATATAAGAGGATGACGGATGGAGAACTATGAAAGCTTCTGTCCTTTATTATTAGGTAAAGACAATAAAAGCAAGCAAACAAAAATATTTTTACGTTTTTGTAAAAAAAAATTACAAGTGGGGGAGATGAAAATGAGAGGCAAAGGCAAATAAAAATAAGAGCAATTAGATGATAGTTTGTGTGAAGGTACTTGATAAGTTTTGATGATGTCTCTCCGGCAACGGTGCCAGAAATTCTTCCCGCTACTTGTGAGTTGCGTTGGGATTTCCTCGAAGAGGAGAGGACGATGCAGTAAGGTACATATAAGTATTTTCCTCAGATAAGAACCAAGGTTATCAATCTAGTAGGAAAATCACATAGAGCCTCGTTAATAGCACTTGTACACACAAAAGCAAATACTTGCACCCAACGCAAACAAGGGGGTTATCAATCCCCTCGGCAATTACTTGCAAGGATTAAGTCTTGTAGTGATAGGTAAATAAAGAAATTGCAAAATAAAATAAGAGAAATAAAATTGCAGCAAAGGTATTTTTCTGTTTTTTATATGATAAAGGTAGACCCTGGGCATAGTTTTCACTAGAGGCTTCTCTCACAAGCACATAGCATACTGTGGGTGAACAAATTATTGTTGGGCAATTGATAGAAAAGTGCATAGTTGTGATGATATTCAAGGAAATGATCATGTATATAGGCATCACGTCTGAGACAAGTAGACCGACTACTACCTGCATCTACTACAATTACTCCACCCATCGACCGCTATCCAGCATGCATCTAGGCTATTAAATATAGAATAGAGTAACACCTTAAGAAAGATGAAATGATGTAGACAAAGTAAACTCAACTAATATGAATAACCCCCATCATTTTACCCTTAATGACAACAATACAAATACATGTCTTGTACTCTACTTTGTCACTGGGATAGAGCACCGCATGGTTGAACCCATCACAAAGCACCTCTCCCAAGATAAATCAATCTAGTTGGCCAAACCAAACAGATAGATCGGAGAGAAATACAAAGCTATAACAATCATGCATAAAAGAGTCCAGAGAAGACTCAATTAATATTCATGAATAATCTGATCATAAAACCACAATACATCGGATCCCAACAAACACACCACAAAAAAATTACATCGAATTGAACTCCAAGAACATCGAGGAGAACATTGTATTAAAGATCAAAGAGAGAGAAGAAGCCATCGAGCTACTACCTATCGACCCGTAGGTCTATGGTGAACTACTCATGCATCATCGGTAGGCCAGCAAGGATGATGTGGAAGCCCTCCGTGATCGATTCCCCATCTGGCAAAGTCCCGGAAAAGGCCTCCAGATGGGATCGCGGGAGAACAGACGCTTGCGACAGCAGAAAAATTGTTTCCGGTAGCTCTCTTGTATATTGGGAATATTTGGGAATTTATAGAGGTGGAATTAGGCCAAGAGGTGCCATGAGGGTCCACGAGCTCAGGGGGCGCACCTCGTGAGCTTGTCGCTCCCTGTGGCTCTCTGCTCTACTCCCGAACCTTCATGGGTCCCTTCTGGTCCATAAAAAACACCATAAAGTTTCATCATGTTTGGACTCCGTTTGATATTGGTTTTCTGAAATGCCAAAAACAAGCAAAAAACATCAACTGGCACTAGGCATTAGGTTAATAGATTAGTCCCAAAAAAGATATAAAATGGCATATAAAACATCCAAGATTGATACTATAGTAGCTTGGAACAATAAAAAATTATAGATACGTTGGAGACGTATTATTCACTCGAATATCATTCATGTATTCAGAGGGATCAATATGGATGTCCACGGTTCTGCTATTGGTCATTGAACGAAATGTTTTTTTGTTCATGTCTATATTTTAAGGGTCACACGCTTAAGGGAATCATGATCTGTTGAGTGATAGTAGAGTAAGAGTAATGAGAAAATATTCAAGAAACAATTTCACGAATATTAGAAATATTTTCGAGAGAAACTGAAAGTGTTTCGGAGTTACCGAAAGTGTTTCGGGGTTTACCAAGTAATACCGGGAATTGATATAAAGGTGGAAAATATTTCCGGAGATGTTAAATTAATAATAAAAGGTTCTAATATTGATTAGGAGGCTTTTAGAATTAATTTAATATCATTGGGCCAAAAAGAAAATATAAAAAGGCCAAGTGGTGGAGAGTTATTGGGCCCTAGGGCCCAATAACAATGTGTGGAGGGGAAATCCTCCACCCCTAGGGCCGGCGCAAGGGTGAGGAGCCCTCCTCCCCTTGTAGCGCCCTCTCCTCTCCCCCAACCTATATATACTAGAGGTTTTTGCCCCTTGGGTGACACAAGTTTTTGGAGGCTCTTCCAGTTCTCTAGTTCTAGTTCTAATTTGGAGATGATCTAGTTAGAGATGGACCTACATATCTCTAATGCTCATAATAAAGAAGCCCTATGCGGTTTTCTTCTTCTCTCTCTAATTCTCCAGCGAGGATTAGCTCTGGACGGCAAATCACTGCCGGCTTGTGAAGCCAGTATGCCTGCAATCCGTAGAGAGGTCGTGCATTCAGTCTTTGGTTCAAGGGATAGTTCGTGAACGGTTCGAGAGACTTCATCAACGATCTACACGAACTCTTCTTCCGTTGCAACTCGAAGTTGGTAACAATCCGATCTAAACCTATAATGCATCTTCATAGTGTTCCTGGACCGTGATCATAGGATGATTTTTTTTTGTTTTCTACTAAGTTTCTCAACAAGTAGGCCCTCTACCAGATAGGGGTCATCGAGTCAGAGCGCGCAGCTGTGAGAAAAAGGCAGAGGCGCGACACCGTGGGCCGGACAGATGTCGCCGCGGCTGGACCAACTTCCCCAAGCGCCCAGACGATGACGGCGGGTCAAGTGGCTACTATCCGCAATTTAGTTCAAAAATACTAGCAAATATACCTTTGCATTGCAACGGGAGAAATGAGAGTTGCCTTGAATCAGGTTGGATGGGTAGGGGGGCTCTTAGATATTGCCATGGTAAACTAATATGGATCTCTGATTGTCGGTGTACAAAAGGAGGGGCGCACTTTTGTACCCCTTTACCTGTGCACGGGCAGTCGTAGCCGCGCCCAAGGTCACACCAAGCAGAACAGGGGAGATGAGCCAAGGTAAGACCGAAGCCCAAGATAACCAGAGCAACGCCAAGGCCAAGACCACAGTGAGCAGAGGGACGAAGCAGGTTCCCCCGGCAAGACCCTTGCCAGGGCACCTCGCCCCACACCAATAGAGCGAGCCACCCTTGAGCCCACGGTCTCCAACATCATGTTGGGCCAGGGCTCGGGAGGCACCTCCATGGTGGCATGCAGATCTTTGTGAAGACAAGGCACACTCAAGATAAGATGAGGATTAGAAGACGACGATCCTCGGCAGGATCCTTGCCAAGGAAGGCCGCCAGACCCCCGAAAAGATCCTTGCCGGGGACGACAGCGCGCCACGACAAGACCCTTGCCGGGCCACCCGGGAAGGCCCTCACCGAGGACACCAGTAGGGCCACTACCAGGCCCGCACCAACCAAGTATCCACCACCATTCACATGCAGCTGCAAGCCCAACATGCTGGACGGGCACCTGCGTGGCTACATGCAGCTCCCAGGCCAACTCATCAAACGCCTGCGTGGCGGCATGCAGATCTTCGTGGAGGCTCCACCACTGCGCCACCTCAGCTGCCTGCCTGCCTACGTGGCGCCGCATGCGTCGCTAGCCAGGGCGCGTGTCGAAGCAAGGAGGAGCGACGGACGGGATGGGCCTCGGTCCGCCTCCGCCTTCTCCACCACCGCCGTCCTGGACTTAGCCTTCTCCAGGCGGGCGCGGTGGAGCGCCTAGAGCTTTCGGAAGCTGGCGCCCATGGCGTGGAGGAGCCACTCTTCCTGCGAGCCGTGGCCACAAACGCTCGGCTCGTCGACGACCTCAAGCCCGGCGGCAACAAGCACTTCGTTGTCGAACACTTCTCCCTCGATGGGTGTCCTGGTGCTCGACGCGCTAGGAAGGTGGACGAACAAGTCGTCGCTCACCTTCAGGTACTTGCCGAAGCCGGAAGCAGCAGAGGATGAAGGCTGGTCATCAGCCACCTCCTCTTCCTCCTGGGCAGCGGCCCTGCCGGCCTCCCCGGCAAGCCCCTTGCCGGTCTCCTCAGCGGTGGCCTTGCCGGCCTCCCCGGCAGGCCCCTTGGCGGCATCCTCAGCAGCGCCCTCGGCGGCCTCCTCGGAGGCGATCTTCTCGGCGTCCGCCTCGGCACCTTGGCGACGTCCTTGATGATGGCGTCCACGTCCTCCGGGTTCACCGAGGAGGGATCTGGACACCGATGAAGGGAGTGAGGCAAGGCCAAGACCAAGGGTCAGCAAGAAAGAAAAAAGGAACAGTGACGAAAGGCGAGCGACTTAACAGCACGAGTGCCAGGCCAGGAAAAAGAAGTCCCTTCCGCGCCAACATTTGGCGTCGAGGCAAAGCCGCCGGCGCCCAAGTTCTCCTCCTCCTCCTCCATGTGCGTGGGCTCGGTGCTTGGCGCCCTTACCGGGGATGCCCCTCGGGGCGGCGTGGTCGATGGGGGCAGCGTGTTGGGAGTAGCCCCCTGCGGCTCCTCCTACTGCCGCTCTCCTCATGCATGCCTGGCAAGGTCATCACCAAAGTATCGTACCCCTTGACACATGTCGACGAGGGGAGGGTAGTGAGCTTACGCTGGGGGCTGGGCCGGGGGCTGCTGTCCGGGCTGCTCAGCACCACCAGTGGCGCCCTTGAAGTACCAGCCGGGGGCTGGCCGCCCGAGGTCTTGGCCCTCTTCACCCTTTGGGCCAGCGTCTCTGCGTCCCTGCCAGGATGAAAACAAGTTAAGACAAGCGACACAGATTAAGGAGGCAGAGATGACGGGAAGGAGACAAATACTTACTCATCGTCCACCTCCTCCGCTGCATTTTTCCTCTTCCTCCTCGGGCTGAGGGATCCATAGTCGAAAGTGACCCCCGCGTCGGCGTCTGCCGGAGGAGGGCGGAGTCTGCGGGCGCGTGGACGGAGAAGAAGCAGATGCCTTCTTCCTCGCTGCTGCAGCCTTCACCACCTTCTTCACCACCGCGGGCCCTCGGCTGACGCGCGGACTCCTCCAGGGACTTTGGCCGCCGCGCGGCCCTGGCGGGCTGCACCGGCTCGCCGCAGGACTCGCCCTCTCCCCGTGGCCGGAGGGTCAACAGCCCCGGCCTCCTCCTCCGACGACTCGTCGGCCACTTCCTCAACTAGAGGAGCCTCGGTGCCGGCGCTGCTGGCTTCCCCGGCGGCCGCTGCCCACCGGGTGAGCTCCTCCTCCTCCTCTGCGGCCGTCACGGCCTTGTCCTCCACATCGCTAGTGTTGCCGGCCTCCTCGGGAAGCTGTGCCTCCCTCGCCCTGGTGGCCATGTAGTCCAGTTCCGCCTGGGTGGTGTCCTGGACGAGCAGCTGCTCCGCGTCGGCGTTGATGTACCCCTCGTGCAGAGTGTCAAAGAACTGCTGCACCTCGACGTCCTCCTGCTCCTTCCAGCTCGGGTCGGGGCCGTGCGCGTTGCAGTCCGGCATCATGGCGATGATCTCGGTCTGGCGCGAGTTATTGCACAGCGGGACCACTCCCGCCGGCAGCTTTAACAAAGGCCCCTTGAAGACCTTGCCGGCCTTCGCGCCGGCCCTCGCGACCTTGCCGGTCCGCTCGACCTCGCCGTCGCGGCCAACATCAAGCTGGAAGAGCCGCTGGCAGAAAAGGGCATGCCCCATCACTGTGAAGTTGTGGTCGAGGCCGGGGCGAAGCCGCATGATGTCAGCGGGGTTCGTAAAGAGCCAGGCTGGCCTCCCCTTGTTGTGTAGTGGAGCGATCCGGCGGCGGATGAAGTCCTCCCCGATCATCTCTAGGGTGAGCCCGTCCTCGGTAAGCCGGAGGATCCTGGTGGTGGCAACCATGAGCTTCTCGTCGTCGGCGTCGATGTCGCTCCAATCGCTTCTGTGGACCGGCGGCGCCCGGCGAACTTCGCAGAACGCCAGCGGGTCCTTCTCTTCGATCCAGCACCACCGGCCTCGCCATTCTTCCCACCTCTCCTTCATGGCGCCCTCCGGATACACCCCCTTGGACCTTGGGATCCAGGTGATGCAACCGGAGATGGCGCCCCCTGGTTGGATCCGAGGGGAGAAGTAATGGCGAAAGAGCGCCGTGTTGGGGTGCACCCCGGCGAAGCCTTCGCAGAGGTGCGCGAAAAGGGCCATACACGCCACCGCATTTGGGGTAAAATCCAAGAGGCGGAAGCCAAAGGTATGCATGATGTCGCTGAAGAAATCAAAGAAGGGAGGACAAAGCCCGCAGGAAAAATAGTCGACAAAGAAGGGGCACCGATTTGGGGCAGCCTCGGTGCAGTTGGCGGGGATGACGCGCGTGGATGGATGCCTCGACTTCTGTCCCCCGTCTTCACCCCCCACAGGGGCCTGAAGGCTTCCCGGAGCTCAAACACGTAAACTGTCGAGGCGAAGAAGGCGGACTGCGTCCGCTGCACCGCCAGCGCACTCTCCGGCGGCTCCGCCGCTCTGGTATTCTTAGCCACACCCTTGCCCTTGACGGATTTCGGCGCCATGGCAGCTGGGAGAGAAGGGCAAAGCAGAGGGCGGCGAGAATGCAATGGGGGCGAGCAAGAGCGAAGCTTGGGGAAGAAGAGGAAGACGAGCGGAGACTTCCGAGATTAGGATTGCGCGAAGGGTAAAAGGAACAGTGCGCCCACGGTTTCCCCTTTTTATGGGGAAGGTGTTGGTCGCGCTGCCCATTTACTATGACGTGACGCATGCGTGCAGGAACTGCCCCATGCATGCCGCCCACGCCATGCGCACCCCTCCACGCCACGCCGCGGCGCCCGCGGGTCATGGGAAGTGCAGCGCGTGAAAAGTTTTACCACGGTAAAAACCGCCCAGCCTGCCCGCGCACCGTTTTGGGCCTTGCCCAACAACGTCTCGCGCTTATGTGTCGCCCAGGCCCCGGGGCTCCTGTCGGTGTACAAAAGGAGGGGCGCACTTTTGTACCCCTTTACCTGTGCACGGGCAGTCGGAGCCGCACCCACGGTCACACCAAGCAGAACAGGGGAGGTGAGACAAGGTAAGACCGAAGCCCAAGATAACCAGAGCAATGCCAAGGCCAAGACCACAAAGAGCAGAGGGACAAAGCAGGTTCCCCCGGCAAGACCCTTGCCGGGGCAGCTCGCCCCACACCAACAGAGCGAGCCACCCTTGAGCCCACGGTCTCCAACATCACGTTGGGCCAGGGCTTGGGAGGCACCTCCATGGTGGCATGCAGATCTTTGTGAAGACAAGGAACACTCAGGATCAGATGAGGATTAGAAGACGACGATCCTTGGCAGGATCCTTGCCGAGGAAGGCCATCAGACCCCCGGCAAGATCCTTGCCGGGGACGACAGCGTGCCACGACAAGACCCTTGCCGGGCCACCTGGCAAGGCCCTCACCAAGGATGCCAGCAGGGCCACTACCAGGCCCGCACCAACCACGTCTCCACCACCGTTCACATGCAGCATCCAGCCCAACCAGCTGGGCGGGCACCTGCGTGGCAACATGCAGCTCCCAGGCTAACTCATCAAACGCCTGCGTGGCGGCATGCAGATCTTCGTGGAGGCTCCACCACTGCGCCACCTCAGCTGCCTGCCTGCCTACGTGGCGCCGCATGCGTCGCTAGTGAGGGCGCGTGTCGAAGCAAGGAGGAGCAGCGACGGACGGGACGGGTCTCGCCCCCGTCCCTGATAAAGAAAGGGGACACCTAAGCTATGCATTAAATGCGTCTTGTCCTGTAATACGAGCGATAAGCTCATAGCACTGTGCGCCTTTCCACCTCCTGTGTGCCACTGTGGCAGCCCCTTTCGACTATAAAAGGAGGCCCATGGCATAGTAGAGAAGGATTCGGCTCTTTCGAACCACACACTCACCATAGCTAGTTCGAGAGCTCAAGAACTCTCTGAAATACACCCACCAAAGCAGGACTAGGATTTTAAGCATCCTCGTGGCCCGAACCTGGGTAAATGATCCTCGTGCTGGTTACTAATCCTGCTCTTCTTGCAACCCCGCACCCTGACAACCGTAGTAGGGATTCTTGTGATCCCATAGGTGTCGTTCCACACCAACACTGATGACAAAACATTTGAGGTAGGGTTTTTTGGGAAATGGGATATGACCCCTCATCAATTAATCCGGATGACCAATGCTAACTTTAGATTATTAGTTCATGCTGAAACTTAAAGTAAAATGTTAATTAGTTGAAAATAACACTAATAGTCAAAATAATGACATATATTGGCTCTAGGTAATACAGTGACATATAGATTTACTCCCGTTAGAATAATAAAATGTGCCAGATATGGCACAAACAAAAACACCAAGCAACCTCACATCTTATGTTACAGAAAAGTAACCTGCCGTCTTAGCTCAAGTTAATTAGGTGATGTCAAAACTTCATCTATTCATACACATCACGCACATAATGATACACACATAGGTACGCATCTGAGTACCTGACGTGTTCCACATAGTTAGGTTTCTCTTAGTCCGAGTTTCTGCATGCTAATCAGCCATACATGCATTAAGTTGTTTTCCCTTGGTTGATAAGCATGCTTCCAAATTGTCATCCAATTGCTTGCAATCCAGGCCCTTGGTCATTAGCAGTGGCAACAACATTGCTTATCTACTTTGATGTGATGAAGCCATCTTTCCCAGCGGTTTCAGTCATGGAAGACATCATGATGAGTGCAGCGACGACAATGGGCGGCACTAGATTGTAGGAAGTGCCGCAATGACGACCGGTGACCAGAGGAGCAGATCGGTCAGCAACATGATCGGGTTTGCTCGCGTGCCGGGGTGCATGGGCATTATTCTTTCCTTTTCAAATTGACCACGAGCATGCGTCCATGTATATGATCTTGTTTTTGTAATTGATAGGAAGGAGCCGCTAGAGTTTCATTGGGGTGGAAAGAGGGGATACGCATGCACTACAAAAAAAATACACTTCCGTGATGATACGTGTTTGTCACAGTAGGTCACGTTTTCTGTCATGCATGTACATCCATGACGATTTTATGACAGAATCAAGATAGTCATACATGTGCTATCGTAGAAGTGTTCCATGACATTACCAAAATTATCATCATGGAAGTGTCCACTTCCATGACGATAAATGGCGCGTCATGGAAGTGCTTTCGTCAAGGGTGACCGACACGTGGCATCCACCGTAACGGGTCTCCATTAAGCTATCGGGTCCGGTTTTGGATCCGATAATCCGCTAACAGCCTGGACCAATGAGGATTTTCCACATGTAAAATTCTCAATGGCCATAGGAAACACGTGTTGGCTCACCGTTGGGACAGATGTCATCCATTCATTGGACAGGAGGCGCCCATGATACGTCGACACGTTGCACGGCCGAACAAAGGCCCATTCCGGTGAAAAGGCCGGCCCGTTTGACTTGGTCAAAAGGTAACGGGCCGGCCCACGGACAGCCTGTTAACGGCCTGTTCGTATATAGCCCATTTACGGCCCGCTAACTCACGGCCCGTTACGGCCTATCGGAATTAAGCCCAGTAGCTTCATCTGGGCCATCCAATATGATTCCAGCCCGTTGTAACTTCCGGCCCATGTATGGCCCATGATGTCTTTCGGCCCATACGAGGCCATTTGTAACTCTTGGCCCATTAACGGCCTGTGGTGAATTTGGCCCGCAATGAACAGTGTACCGCTTTATACCCATCAACGGCCCATTATTCCATTGGGCCGTTTCCAACCCGTGTTATCTTTCGGCCTTCTCAGGGCCCATTTATTCTTGGTCTCATTTCAAGCATTCAGTTACTTACGGTCCGTTACCGACCTTTTCTGCTTGTGGGCCAAATTCAGCCCATGGTTACAATCGGCCCTTTTGCGGCCCCTTAATCCGTTGGGCCTTTTTCATAGCGTCATCAAATATGGCCGATTAACGATGACCCGTTATTGTCGGCCCATGAACGGACGATTCCAAATCCAGCCCGTTTATGGCCCATAATGCGGTCTGTTTAATGCCCGTGTTTGGCCTATCGATCATACGGCCCGTAGAATGCCCATTGATGCTACGGCCCGTAGAAGGCCCATTGATGCTACGGCCCGTAGAAGGCCCATTGTTTCTACGGCCCGTAGGAGGCCCATGGTAACTATAGTAAATATGTAGCCCATGGTTATTGTGGCCTAGTTTTAAAAATAGGTTATTGCAGCCACTAGCAAACCGTGGAAAAAGAACTGCACTGACTACAAGCAAACAAATAAAGAAGACAACAAGGAAATAAATAAGCAAGCAACTTACGCTAGGCTATCACGTCTATTACACATATTACATCCACTGGGCATCAAAGTTCGCCACCAGTGCAAATATAGGGAACAAAGCAGCATATCATATACACTGGTTGTCAA
Organism: Triticum aestivum; assembly: GCF_018294505.1. Taxonomy (NCBI): domain Eukaryota; kingdom Viridiplantae; phylum Streptophyta; class Magnoliopsida; order Poales; family Poaceae; genus Triticum; species Triticum aestivum. The sequence continues at coordinate 407,973,337 of NC_057805.1, read as the reverse complement.
AGTTGGCGACCAGTGCAAATAAACGCCGCAGCAAAACAAGTCCAGCACTGAAACTACTTCAGAAGAGCTGAAGAAACAATATCCTGGGTACCCATAATGCTGGCAAGATGCCTAGCAAGCTTATTAACTTTCTCTTTTTTGGCGCTTAAATCCTCCAGCGCTTGCTGTTGCGCTAGAAAGTATGCATCTGAATTCTGCAGGGACTTCCTCAGTCCTTCAGCTTTGTGTCGCAGCACATCTGATCGATGTCTTTCAACTTGAAGTTGAGACTCAACAAGACGAACTGATTCAGGCAGCGAGTTCGAAGATCTTGTGCTAGCAGTAGTGGCCAGTAACTCGAACACTACATCAAGACAGGACTTTTGGGTTCTCTCGCTGTCGTCAAGATAGATTTTATCAGCTTTCTTGGAGACCGATAGGGATGTCTCACTATCTTGAACCTTATCTGCATTACTTCCTTTACCATTGCATAACGGGGTACTGTTCCAATATTTTGTCCGCATTCTAAAAGAGAAACAAGCAGACACATCACAGGTTTACCATGTTGTATATGAAACTCATTTTGGTAAATCAGTTTAGTAGTCAAGTGGACAGGATAACAACATGAAACAAACATATATCTATGTACCATGGTCACTTTATGGTCTATATCATTCTATTTTTTGTTGCCAAATCAAGATAGAGACACAGTTCAAATAATATTTGTTCAAGACAAAGCAGAATAGACAGAATATAAGTGTGGGGAACTATAGAGCAATCACAACACTTGTAATGTGCATGACATGAGAACATAATTGTTTATTCAATTGAAACTGAAATCAACATAGAGCAAGTTACAATAGCAAACCAGTTAAAGAAACAGGTTTAAAACATACCTGTTGCGCCATTGGAGTTTCAATTCCATCCTTCAAATTTGAAAATAGTTGGTATGAGTAAATACAGTGATGCAAGAGCAAAGGCGTATGAACCATAGCTACAGAACCGGACCTGAGAACAATTCTCCTTCTCCTTTAAGCGTTGAGTTGGGATTCGGAGTGGTGGTCCTCATGCTTTGGGCACTTGAGTTCCCTTACTAATTGCTCGTGTTTGGGTTCTCTATGGTGGAGATGGTGCTGTGTCAACTGGAACTGTGTTACTGTCTGCTGGGGTTGGGGTTAGAAGGGGTGTAGCTGGTTCTCTTCCAACTGGGTAGGGGTACAATCTGCGAGAGTCTGGGTTATGTGTGGTGGGGCTGGTTCTTGGGCAAGTACAACTGTTTCTATCTGCATCAACTGGTAGCACTATTTTTTTGAAGACCGTGTTGCTACTCCCTTAGATACTGTCATCACCCTCTCGAATTCAAATGGCTGATAAACAAGAAAAGTAATTGAATGTACAGACATTGTATGATAGACAGGTGCAATGGATAGTGGGGAATAAAAGAGGGCATGAAATAATTCACATTTATGTTGTCTAACCAAACAGGATAGCATGACATGATTTCACATATATGATAGCTAACTAAACAGGATAGCATGACTCAATTTCACATTATGATGGCTAACTAAAAAAGATGGAAAGACATAGTTCAAATTATGATTACTATGTAAACAGGATGACATGATATAACTATATAATGTGTTTATTAAATAGGTTGGCATGCCATAATTCACATACATGCCGCCTATGGAAACATGATAGCATGATATAATTCACGGATAGAATGACATAATTCAAAATATGATGACTGTCAACACTAAACATGATGAGATGATATAACTATATGATGTCTTTATTAAATGGGTCGCCATGCCATAATTCAGACAGATGCTGTGTATAAACATGATAGCATGATATAATTCAAATATATGATTTATATACTAATCAAGTAAGCAGATGGCAATCCATATGTGATGTAAAAACTAAGCAATGCAAGACAACATGCATGACATGGGTAATATAACCCTGCCAAGTTTGAGCATAGACCTCAGGGGGGAAATAGGACTGGTCATCAGTCTCTGAATCCTCCTCTGAGGAGCTCTCTGTAACCAGCAAGATGTCTGCTTCAGCAGGTAGCATTGTCTGCTCTGAATACCTTGTTTTCACTCCAGATACTCCCATCACCGCTTCAAATGGCTGATCCACAGGAAGAGTAGTTGAATATACAAACGTTGTCGACAAATGGAACATGTAATACAAAAAATGATAGCATGATATAATTCACATACATGATGATTGGCTAAACAACATGGCATTGCATAATTCACATATATATAATGCCTTTGCAACAAGATATCATTGCATAATTCACATATATAATGTCTTGCAACAAGATGGCAAAGCATAATTCACATATATGGTAATTAGACATTAAACATGTGGCATTCACGCAAAGCATGTCTAAACTAATCAAATGACATAGCAATGCAAGACACCGTACGCATGATATGAGCAACATAACCCTGCCAAGTTAGAGCATACACCTCGGGGAGGGGGGAATAGGACTGGGCATCTGTCTCTGAATCCTCCTCTGAGGAGCTATCCATAACCAGCGAGATATGCGCTTCATCAGATAGCATAGTCTGCTCTGAAGACCTTGTTTTCGCTCCAGAATTTTCCAGCACCGTGTCAAATGGCTGATGCACACGAAGAGTAGTTGAATGTACTAACATTGTTGACAAATGTAATACGTAACGAAAAAAAGGATGGCCTGATATAATTCACATATAAGATGACTGGCTAAGCAGGATGGCATTGCAAAATTCACATATATGATGCCTACCTAAACAAGATGGCGTTGCATAATTCACATAAACGATGAATAAACTAAACAGATGGCATTCAAACAAAGCATGTCTAAACTAAGCAGATGACATATTTGATGTATAAATTAAGCAATGCAAGGCACCATATGCATAATATAACCAACATCATCATGCCAAGTTAGAGCGAAGACCTCAGGGAGTAAATAGGAGTGGTCTTCTCCTTCTGAATCCCCCTCAAAACAGATATCTTCCTCTCGATTACAATCCGAAATGGGTGGAGGGGGGCTGCCTTTGCGCCTACAATGGAGCGACGTATGCATGAAATTTTATTGCCATGCAAGGCTCGTCTCTTTTGCTCTACATGTTCAGTTCCATTGTGTACAATAACTGACATGCATAGGAATAAAACATAGTGAGATTATGTTAGGAGTGCATGCAGAAATCAAGAGTGATGGTAGCAACCTGTGGATAGACCCAAAACCAATGATAGCAGGCAGATAATGTCTTGATTTAAAAAATACAGATAATGGCTTCTTTACTATTTGTTTCCCACCCAACATGAAACTCATAGTAGACACCAGAGATTAAATAGATAGTAGATAGATACTATTGATTGCGGCCCCGATATGTACCCCACAACCATTTAAAAACTCAAGTTTGACCATTAGTTTGGATCTGACTTAGAGTCTAATCGGTGAACAGGACGATAAAGTAGCACGCAATATTAAGCGATGCATAACGTAAGCAGACACGAAAGAGTGCGACCACTCTTGCAGACCCGTGTAGTCCTCGAGGTCATATGCTCGGTTGATGATGGTAATGCAGTTGTCATGGCTGCCCGCGGCAGATAGTCTGGAGGCTGGATCCCTGCTGTGCTGGACCCTTCTGTCGTTGGAGCAGCTGAGCTAGAGTGGATGACGGCGCAGCAGGAGCGGGACAAACCACACAAGGTTTTATTTGACAACTATCTGTAGGAGAAGTAATTCTGTAACGGCTCGTTTGAATTGGAGGATTCTAACAACGCATGGATAGGAAATACACAATAATAGGATAGGAATGCACGTGCAAAACAGAGAATTTAAAAACAAAGGATTTCTGCCAATCTGGGTGTTTGGTTCACAAGAATTGGAAGATCACAGGATGCAAAGAAGCATGGTGAGATTAAGTCAAACCACAAGCAAATGTACGGTTATAATGCTATTATGCTACTATCTCTTAGTCTTGTGCTTCATGAATAGGAATTTGAAATGGAGGACAAGTGGATATTAAAATTCCTACGGTTTTTCTTTCAAGGAGACACTAAAGGAACAAATCCTACAATTTTCCTTTGCTCCATTCCTTTGAACCAAATGAATGAATAGTAGTACAATAGGAAACTTTCGAATTCCTATGTTTTTCCTTCACTTTTCCTTTCAAGCACTGGCGATTCTAGTAGGCAGGCTTGAGCAAGGAAAAGCCTACACTCAAAAAATGTTTTTGTGCTACTTCTACTACTTTGGACCCAGGCCACTGCCCTACTAGCTCAACTCCCAGGCCCATCGAAAAATGCATAGCTCAAACGCGCAGAGATAAATAATGATGGCGTTCAAGAGAGTCCATCAGGGATAGCTAAGTTGCCTGGTACCTCACTGCTTGTCGTATAGTAGGAGAAACTAATCGTATTTCACGTTACTACATGTGCTCAGTGGACAATATATATAACATGTAGAGTAAAAAAGAGATGCAACAAGTGTACAACCTCTTTGGCGAAGCCATGTCAATCTCAGCATGATTGGGTTGATCGGTGAGGATGATCCGGCTGGCTTGGCTATCGGAGGAGGGGAAGAAGATCTTAGGCATCTTGAGATGGAGCCCGGGGTACTGCTCCGCTGTGATGGAGGGTTTCATTGTTGGAGCAGCTCCAGTGAGTTGTACGACGCCGAGGCTGAAGCAGGACAAGAGAGACAACGTTAACCTGAGTGGAATTGTAATAGCATCTCCAATAGATGACGTAAAATACATAACTACAAAGTGCTAGATGTAAAATACATCAGCCGCTCATCTCTGAACTTAAGAGTCGAAACTGAATTTAACTATCGAAACTGAACTTAACTGTCGAAACTGAATTTTGCTATGGAAACTGAATTTTACTATCGAAACTGAATGCACTAGTAGCAGAAAAGCAGTAGCAGCAGCGCGTGCGAGAGCCGGGGCAGCTGGTCGTGTAGCAGCATCAGTCGACTAACACCACCGGACAAACCGCCGCCCCCCGCCGCCCGCCCCGAAATCACTCCCCACCGCCGGTCCGCCGCCGCCATTGCCATCCCCCTAGGCCCCCCGTTATTGACCGTTATTGACCACCTATTGGCTTCTGTGTCATCCACCGTTATTGACCACCTGTTGTTTCCTTTGCACCTCTGTGTAAACAGGGTTATCTACTTCACCTCGTTGCTATTGTGACCTTTTGTTGCACTGCACAAAACACTTTTGTTTTAGGAGTGTTTTGTGCAGTTCAACCGAAATGTCACACTGACAACGTCGCTTGATTGCTTGATCTTAGTGGAACTGCACAAGAGGAGATCTTACTTCCTATCTGTGTTGGCAAATTTGGTTCAGATCTTCTTCTTGTGAGTTGTTTGAATTCTGCGTCATGAGAGGTCAGTACTAGCCTTCTTTCACATGATTGTCTAGTGTGCTTTCATATGTTGTGCTACTTGTACGGTAAAGTTGCTTGATTTTAGTGAACTGCACAAATGGAGACAAGACTTCCAATCTGTATGTGCACCGTAATATCCCATTGAGGTAAGAAGGATATTGCACAACTTTTGGCCTATATTTTGCCACTTTCATCAGAAAATTAATGTCGTTGTTTAGTGCTATACTTGTGCTCCCTAATTGACATGCCAAATCTTACATTGAAGGCGAAGCTTGTCTGTTATTGAACCAAGTGATGAAGGGGAAGAACAAGAGGAAGAAAAACAAAAATCAACTCCCGGTGCTGTAATGAAACACAGGAACTGTGATGACACAAGTAAATATAGTTTTGCATATTAATTTATTGCTATTGCTGGAACGAGCAATTGGTTTGCCACTAATTTGATGCCACTCTTAATGTAATATGTAATTATCTCTACTTGTGCAAACAGGGATCTTCTTTGAAGATACCATATATTTTAGTGGAACTGCACAAGAAGATGTTGGAAACTTTAAACTAATCGAGGAGTATATAGTAAGCATGGCAACCACGGTAGATAACAACAGATGGTTCCGGAGAAGTGCTTGATCTGTATACTCTACACAATAAGCCTCCTGACAAAGGTTGTTACTCGCCCATGGATTTCATCCGTATGATTGAGCTTTGTCACCTCTATTGGTGTTGTGCTACTGTTTAGATACTGTCATGAGAAAGTGGTATTGTCCTTGTGAAGTGCTTCACCTATGTTGTTTTAAATATTTCCTTTCCTTTTTTGAGCAAACAGGGATGCTAGCATTTAGTTGTCCTCTTGTCTTTGCACAACAGGATCATCCTCCTCTGAAGGAGAATATGGAGTACGTGAAGTGACTAGTTCCGATTATGCCAGGATGAAGAAGCCCTGTCTATCTTCTCATCAGAAGGAGCAGTTGAAGGATGGTTACATTACTCCCCACAAGACCAAACTAACTTCAGCTCAAAAGGACTGACAGATCTGCATCCTTTTTGCTGTGATGCGCAAGTACACACTACTGCAGGTTGCTGCTAACGCGACACTACGATCAGAGACCCTTCGACAAAACTGTGTGTGATGCCATAATCTCAAACGGTGGTGTAAAATAACCGTCAAAAAATGTGCAAAACGTTTGCGATGGAGGATGCGTCGAACACGGTTCAGATTTTATTTGCGTGTGCGATGCAGGGCATACAGTTCAGCTAAATTAACTATTTGTGATGAGGAGGAACAAAAGAAACGGGCAGCCAAATGAAGGTTTGTGCGATGTACAGCATACGGTTCACTCGGCTTAACTATTTGTGATTAGGCAACACAAAAGAAACGGTCAGCCCGATCAAGGTGTGTGCGATGTACAATATACGGTTCACTCGGATTAACTGTTTGTGATTAGGCAAGAGAACAGAAACGGTTCAATATAACAAGATGTGTGTGATACGCGGCAAACAGGTCTGTAATCAGAAATGTGTGTGAAGACCGATAATAACACAGACGATTGCTTCTAATAAGACGTATGTGATATGCTCTATCCACACAACATCTATTGGCCATTGTGGGACGGGCGGTCATCCGGATACGCCATAAGGATGCAAAGAGGCATTCCTATCAGCAAGGACTAGCTGTTCCACCAGTAGCTCATGTAAGAAAAATATGAAGTTAAGTGTGCTCAGGCTGGAGCAGCCATCAGATGGGTGACTGGATGGGAAGTTGTGCTGATGTTAAATTAACTGATAGGATGGGTCATTTCGGTCAAATGACCGAAATGACCCATTCCCTCAGCTAATTTAACCTCGAGGTCCTTGTTTTTTTTAACACGTGTTAAAGAAGGTCTACCGCATTACTTTTTGACAATGTGTGATACGTGGCATACAGTTGATCCATCCGACCTATTCGTGATGGAATAGGCCGTGTGTGTTGTGGGCAAACACTTGCTAGTATTCAACCGTTTGGGATTGATGAATTCATCACCGATGGGTTCCCTAGTGTGGTCCGTGTTCATCTGATCATCATCTACTTGTGCTAGCTCAATGTTCCTTCTATGCTAAGTTTCCATTAATTGATGGCGCTTTATGAACAGGCCACTGTTTCCCGCTATTTCCTCACCTGTTTCTCGCAACCCTGCTATATTGCGCATAGGCGGCGCGCGACATACGGAGGCGACAAGCACAGCCTGTAGCACATCCACCTTTTCCAAGCATGCCAACCCACCAAAGCGCCGCCTCTGCCATCAACCTCGTCGACGAGGAAAACGAGCAGGCGCCACGGCCCGTCGAGGCCGAGGCGCTCCCCAGCTACGCGATGGAGGACACCGTGATGCGCGTCATCACCAGGGTTGAGCAGACCTTTGGCGCATGGCGCTTGAGCGCCATGGATCAAGATAGGTATGTCAGCGCTGACAGGCTGCAGCTCGCTGCACAACATGATCGATGGTGCGCCGCAGAGCAAGCTAGGCACGTCTGCGCCGATAGGCTGCGGCTCGCCACACGGCGAGACTGTTGGAGCGCCGCAGAGCGAGAGGCACGGCACGCCACACAACAAGAGCGGATCCATCGGCGATTGCCTGCTGTCGACACGGCGTCGCAGTTGGGTACACGTCCTGTCAGTACCCCCATTCCTCGCCAGGAGTGGGCAGAGGCCCTCAGCGCCTTACTTGCACCAGAGGCCGGCCGCGCCGTACTTGCACCGGACGCCCGCCGTGCCATTCGCATGGGTGCCGCCATAAACCTTGTCCGCGGCCCGCTGGATGCCAACGCGTTGGTCCGTAGGCTCGACCGCATCCTTGGCCTAGGTGTCCACCTCGGCACAGTAGAGGAACATGGCCGTCGCATCCTCGAGCTGGTGATCTCTAATGAAATAGCCAACTTGGAGCTCGAGATCGCACTCCAGATGTACTGCGAGTGTGTCGACCGCTTGGACGAACGCCTGCACGAGTTCAGGCTGAGCCAAGAGCTACGCTAGGCAAGGGTTGCTGGTCATGGTCTCACAGACGCGTTTTATTTTGAAAAGTTGTTTCGACGTGGTAGCTATGTATTCACAGCAATCATAGTATTGCTCTGTTTATTGCTTTGTTTCAATGTGTGTACTTTGTTTTCCATTCTTATATGTTGTGTTTCAATGTGTGTACTCTGTTTTCCATTCTTATATGTTGTGTTTCAATGTGTGTATATACGCTTTCCATTCTGTATATGTGGATGATAGCAGCTAGATTCAAATTAGTATACAAAAACAGATAGAAAATTGAATTCATAATATATATATATATATTAATTTTTCATTAGTTCATCACAGAATATATATATATAATATCATCACATATATGTGATGATACTTAACTACTAGATACAATGCATAAAATTGAAAACGAACAATACTAAAACTAATAATCCCTCTCGGGGCCAGTATTCCGGCAGCCCCTCGCCAGCAGCTCCCTAGTGCGCGGCGTCTTCACAGTGCGGAGGCAGTACTCCGACTCCTCCGCCTCGCAGCGCTTGACGTACCAATCTACCTCTTGTTGGCGGTCGCACGCGGCCGATCTTGCCATTTCGTTGGGCGCCCACCGGAGCTCCTCGTCGGTGGCGCGCTGGAGCTTATCGGCCCACCTCCACGCAGCGAGGAGGCGCCCAATGCCTATGACCTTCCTCACAAAGTACGCGTCTTCGTACACCTCCTCAGCACGATGACGCACCAGCCCCCAAAGTTCCGCCGCCTCCTTTTTCCAGGCGGCATCACGGGCTTCACAGGCCGCCTGGTACCTGGCTTCCTCCTCGGCCATCTCCTTCTTGAACACCACTTGCCTGGCTTTCTGAGCCGGCGGCGGCGACTTCCACAGACAAAGATTGTACTGGCCCCAAAACCAATCCAAAGTTGGGGGATCCGGCGCAACCTCGTCAGGCGGCACGTAGGGGTCCTCGTTGCTGCTAATCGAGTGAGCGTCCTCGGGGGGCGGTGACTCCTCGTCGGCGCGTGGGCAGACCGGCGGCGCCATGGCAGAGATTTGAGAGGGAGGGAGAGAGAGAGAGAGAGGGCGAGCGAGGGGAGGATGTAGATGAGAATGCAGGTGGGACAACGTGAGCAAGGTAGTATTTATTGGCGGCCGGAATCTAGATCGACGGGGATAGTTCACACGCCGGTCGCCCGAATTTACGAGTACTGTAGTTTGAATTACACACGATTCCCTTAGAAAAATCCATGTGTGAACATAATAGCTGACGGTTTCCAATACAGAACCGTGTCTGATTAATGATCCCCGCCAATCACGTACCAAACCTCGAGCCGCGAGATAGAGTGCCAATCGTGTGGGGGCCGGTTGTCTTGCCAGATCTTTACATTTTCTTTTTTGAACACCAGATATTTACATCGTCTGATGATTTTTTAACTCGCACACAAGTACACAAAAATATGATTTTTCAAACCGCTTTGGTTAGGCGTTGCATGTAGATGTAGTTCAAATTTGAATTACGGTAATTAAATGGTTAGAAAATCACTTAAATGTCTTTAAAAGGTCAAATGACCCCTGAAATTTTCCAAAATTTCACATGACAGTTGTATTAGTGCACGTTAAACGTAGGAAAAAATTTGAAGGCCGTAAGAGGAAGCTATCTCCCGTCCGTCATCAAACATGCATTGTTCCCTCTCGGAACCACGAACATTCTAGTGAGTTGCTCTGGTTTCTGAGGGGTGTGTGTCCAAACTTTCGTCAAACAAGCCAATTTTTTTACCACATCATCTTGGTGGCATGACATTAAATCAAGCAAGGTTTCACGTTTTTCTAATCATTTTTTAATTTTTTTGGAATTAAAATGCCATGGCATGCACTCCATGCATGTGCCCATGCCTTGAGACCAATATGTTTGAACATTCCTTCTAATTTACTGCACTTGGAATTAAATCGCACACAATTACACAAAAATATGATTTTTCAAACCATTATGGTTAGGCGTTGCATGTAGATGTAGTTCAAATTTGAATTACGGTCATTAAATGGTTAGAAAATCACTTAAATGTCTTTAAAAGGTCAAATGACCCCAGAAATTTTCCAAATTTTCACATGACAGTTGTATTAGTGCACGTTAAACGTAGGAATAAATTTAAAGGCCGTAAGATGAAGCTATCTCCCATTCGTCATCAAACATGCATTGTTCCCTCTCGAAACCACGAACCTTCTAGTGAGTTGCTCCGGTTTCTGAGCGGTGTGTGTCCAAACTTTCGTCAAACAGGCCAATTTTTGTACAACATCATCTTGGTGGCATGACATTAAATCAAGCAAGGTTTCATGTTTTTCTAATCATTTTTATTTTTTTGGAATTAAAATGCCATGGCATGCACTCCATTCATGTGCCCATTCCTTGAGACCAATATGTTTGAAAATTCCTTCTAATTTACTGCACATGGAATTAATTCGCACACAAGTACACAAAAATATGATATTTCAAACCGTTATGGTTAGGTGTTGCATGTAGATGTAGTTCAAATTTGAATTACGGTCATTAAATGGTTAGAAAATGACTTAAATGTATTTAAAAGGTCAAATGACCTCTGAAAATTTCCAAATTTCCACATGACAGTTGTATTAGTGCACCTTAAACGTAGGAAAAAATTTGAAGGTTGTAAGAGGAAGTTGTCTCCCGTTCGTCATCAAACACGCATTGTTCCCTCTCGGAACCACGAACCTTCTAGCGAGTTGCTCCGGTTTGTGAGGGGTGTGTGTCCAAACTTTCGTAAAACATGCCAATTTCTTTACCACATCATCTTGGTGGCATGGCATTACATCAACCAAGGTTTCATGTTTTACTCATCATTTTTTTATTTTTTGGAATTAAAATGCTATGGCACTCCATGCATGTGCCCATGGCTTGAGACCAATATGTTTGAAAATTTCTTCTAATTTACTGCACATGGAATTAACTCGCACACAAGTACACAAAAATATGTTTTTTTCAAACCGTTATGGTTAGGCGTTGCATGTAGATGTAGTTCAAATTTGAATCACGATCATTAAATGGTTAGAAAGTCACTTAAATGTCTTTAAAAGGTCAAATGACCCCTGAAATTTTCCAAATTTTCACATGGCAGTTGTATTAGTGCACGTTAAACGTAGGAAAAATTTTGAAGGCCGTAAGAGGAAGCTATCTCCCATTCGTCATCAAACATGCATTCTTCCCTCTCGGAACCACGAACCTTCTAGCGAGTTGCTCCGGTTTGTGAGGGGTGTGTGTCCAAACGTTCGTCAAACATGCCAATTTCTTTACCACATCATATTGGTGACATGACATTACATCAACCAAAGTTTCATGTTTTTCTGATCATTTTTTTATTTTTTGGAATTAAAATGCCATGGCACATCATGCATGTGCCCATGCCTTGAGACAAATATGATTGAATATTCCATCTAGTTTACTGCACATGGAATTAACCCGCACACAAGTACACAAATATGATATTTCAAACCGTTTTGGTTAGGCGTTGTATGTAGATGTAGTTCAAATTTGAATTACGGTCATTAAATGGTTAGAAAATCACTTAAATGTCTTTAAAAGGTCAAATGACCCATGAAATTTTCCAAATTTTCACATGACAGTTGTATTAGTGCGCGTTAAACATAGGACAAAATTTGAAGGCCGTAAGAGGAAGCTATCTCCCGTTCGTCATCAAACATGCATTGTTCCCTCTCGGAACCACGAACCTTCTAGCGAGTTGGTTTGGTTTGTGAGGGGTGTGTGTCCAAACGTTCGTCAAATATGGCAATTTTTTACCACATCATCTTGGTGGCATGACATTACATCAACCAAGGTTTCATGTTTTTCTGATCATTTTTTTATTTTTGGAATTAAAATGCAATGTCACTCCCTTTTTGCACCCCTTTACTTGTGCGCGGGCAGTCGCAGCCCCACGCCCCTGGCCACCCGTGGCGGGGCATAAGAAGAGAAACCACAAGACAACCAGAGCAACGCCAAGACAGAAACACAAAGAGCAGAGGGGCGAGGAGAACTCCCCCGGCAAGGGCCTTGCCGGGGCGGCCTCCACAGCCCCGGCAAGAGCCTTGCCGAGGCAACTTGCCCGACACCAGCAGAGCCGCCATCCTTGAGCCCAAGTGTTCCAACACCATCAACCACATTGGAACCAAGGCTCGGGAGGCGCCTCCGTGGTGGCATGCAGATCTTTGTGAAGACCAGAAGCATACAAGACTAGATGAAGAAATAGAAGACGATGATCCTCGGCAAGATCCTTGCCGAGGAAACCCACGAGACCCCCGACAAGATCCTTGCCGGGGACGACCGCGACGCCGCGGCAAGACCCTTGCCGGGGCCCCAGCAAGACCCTTGCCAGAGACATCCGCGGGGCCGCAGCCAGGCCCACATCTGCCAAGATTCTGCCGCCGTTCCCATGCAGCTGCCAGCCCACCAACCAGGCGAGCACCTGCATGGCGACGTGCGGCCTCTAGGCCAACTCAGCAAGCACCTGCGTGGTGGCATGCAGATCTTCGTGAAGACTCTGCCACTGCACCAACTCAGCTGGCCAGCCAGCATGGCACTACACGCCTCGTCAGTTCGGACACGTGTCGAAACCAGGCGAGGCGGCGACAGTTGGGACGAGCTTCCTTGCCGTCCCTGATAAAGAAAGAAGGGCACGTCGGCAGCGCATTAAATGTGTTTATCGTACGGTGCCAGAGGATAGACTCGACCACTGTATAGCGTTCCACCTCCTGTGTGCCACTTTAGCAGCCCCTATGTCTTTAAAAGGAGGCCTGCGTCGTACTGGGAGAGGATTCTGACTTTTTGGACCCTGCACGCCTTGTAGCTAGTCCAAGAACACCAGATAAACAGAAACCAGCAGGAGTAGGGTATTACGCATCACTTGCGGCCCGAACCTGGATAATCCCCCCGCGTTGATCTCTATATCCCGCTCATTCCACAGCCCCGCGCCTGCCAACCGTAGAAGGGATTCCAGTGATCCCATAGGTGTCGTTTCCCCCGACATCTTTGGGGCGCTAGAAATCTGGTTTTGGAGCCGACGCAACTACTCTTCCATGAGGATGGCTCGAAGGGAGAGGGCGATGACGATCAACCACCCCCTGGTGCCGTCCGCAGCCTCGACGGCCATCTGCGTGGCCCCCAAAAGCTAAGCATGCGAAATTTTGGGTAATTTTATTTATATATAAGTCTGTCTTCCCCGAAAGATCTCGTTCCTTGTACGGGAAACCTGCACGCAATGGGACCCTTCCGCTGTTGGCAACGCCCTTGTCTCTGTCTCGAGTCCGCTCTACAGTTCATGCGGCCGCCCTGAGAACAGCAAGGTGGCCTACCCGCTACTAGCAGCGCTCTTGTCCTGTTTCGAGTCCGCTCGACAGTTCAAGCAACCGCACTGGTAGCAGCAAGGTGGCTTGCCCGACAGCAAGCGCCCTTCCGGCAGGGTACTAAGGATCCGTCCTCGAAGCACCATGGCATGGGTTTACTCGCCGGCGGCCATATCTCAACAAGCGTAGGGTGCAAACATACAAAGAAAGATCTAATGAGAAGATAGCATGCGTGATATTAAAGTCTTGCAGATTTATATTACATTAAATAATCGTTGCGGTTCTAACTTAAGAAAAAATTGTCTTTGTCTTGAACTCGCAGCGGCCATGAGAAACGGGGTGCCTAGTCCCGGCGCTGGCCCTCTATCCTCCGAACTCGGTCGACGCGGCTGATGATGGACTTGATATGCTCCTCGAGCGCCGCGAGGTCCACACCCTCCGGCAAGCTCTCCAGCGCGGCATCGAAGTCGAGGTTGGGGTTCCAGTACGCCACCTTGGTGAGCACCTTGGTCAGGACACCCCGGCAAAGCTTCCGGGCCTCATTGGCCAGAGAGGTCGCTCTGTTGGAGCGGAACTGCTCCAGGGCTCCAAGAAAGCCCTCGAAGAATAGGGTCAGCTTGACGTTGGGACTCACGTTCGGCTCCGGGGCGTACCTCAGTTTGGCATCCCATGGCAGCCAGCTTCGTGGTGATCCTGCCGGTGATGTCAGCGAGGCGGCTGATCTAGAGGTTTTCGCCCTTCACGTAATCCTCGTGGTTGGTGGCGTCATTCCTCTGTAGCTGCCTCTCCTCCTCCAGGCCCTTGGTCAGGGTCTCCTCCCGGGCCCTGACCTCCAAAAGTGTCCCCTCAAGACCCTCCAGCTTCAGCTTCAGGTCTTTGATGGAGTCGTTGGCCTTGGAGAGCTGCTCGGCCTTGCCGAGGACGGCGTCTGCGCTTCCACCAATGCACCGTTGAGCGTGTCCTTCTCCTTCGCCAGCTTCAGGGCCTGTTCCTTCAGCCCATCCCGCTCCACCTCCAGCTCCTTCACCTTGCCGGAGGTGGAAAGCTATACAGTGGTTGAGTCTATCCTCTGGCACCGTAGGACAAACGCATTTAATGCGCTGCCAACATGCCCTTCTTGCTTTATCGGGGACGGCAAGCAAGCTCGTCCCAGCTGTCGCCGCCTCGCCTGGCTTCGACGCGCGTCTGAACTGACAAGGCATGTAGTGCCACGTTGGCTGGCCGACTGAGTTGGTGCGGTGGCAGAGTCTTCACGAAGATCTGCATGCCACCATGCAGGTGCTTGCTGAGTTGTCCTAGAGGCCGCACATCGCCACGCAGGTGCTCGCCTGGTTGGTGGGCTGGCAGCTGCATGGGAATGGCGGCGGAATCTTGGCAGATGTGGGCCTGGCGGCGGCCCCGCGGATGTCTCTGGCAAGGGTCTTGCCGGGGCCGCGGAAAGGGTCTTTCCGTGGCGTCGTGGTCATCCCCGGCAAGTAACTTGCCGAGGATCGTCGTCTTCTATTTCTTCATCTAGTCTTGTATGCTTCTGGTCTTCACAAAGATCTGCATGCCACCACGGAGGCGCCTCCCAAGCCTTGGTTCCAATGTGGTTGATGGTGTTGGAACTCTTGGGCTCGAGGGTGGCGGCTCTGCTGGTGTCGGGCAAGTTGCCTCGGCAAGGCTCTTGCCAGGGCTGTGGAGGCCGCCCAGGCAAGGGCCTTGCCGGGGGAGTTCTCCTCGCCCCTCTGCTCTTTGTGTTTCTATCTTGGCGTTGCTCTGGTTGTCTTGTGGTTTTGCTTCTTCTGCCCCGCCACGCGTGGGCAGGGGTGTGGGGCTGCGACTGCCCGTGCACAAGGAAAGGGGTGCAAAAAGGGACCCCTACTTTTGTACACCGAAGAGCCCCCGGGCCTGGGTCACATATAAGCGCGGGGCGTTACTAGGCCAAGCCCAGAATGGTGCACGGGCGTGCGTGCGGCGGAGTTTTTACCGTAGTAACACCCTCGCCCGCTGCGCTTCCCCACAACCCA